>NC_057808.1:273627288-273648314 GCF_018294505.1 Triticum aestivum
CACCCCTCCACCGTCTACTGTTCATCCAGCCCTCCACCACACCACGGGGTCCTGTTCATCCAGAGGCAACGCCACCGCTCACTGTTCATCCAAACCCCCCGCAACGCTCACTGTTCATCCCAGAGGCAGCATCGATCGGCTTCAGTTAGCAGCAGTAGCGAAGGAATCGCTCGATCGGGTTCAGTTAACAGCCATCGATCGATCGCTCGGGTTCAGTAACGCGTAGCCTGCAGTGCAATCGCTCGGGTTCAGTTATTGCCCAACGCCTCGCTCGGGTTCAGTTAGAGCCAACGCCTCGCACACACGCGCGTACGTGTACGAGAGAAACGCGCATCGCTTGGCCCCCGACCTCCCACCGTAACCGGGAACTCCCCGAAATTTTCCTCTCCCTCGCTTCTACCACGGTTTTTTCCGTCATGGACGGCCCAAAGAATGTCATGCAGCGGCGTCTCCGGCCCGCCCAGGACGAAAAGCCCATTTTCTGTCATGATTTTTTGTCATAGAAGTAGGAGCCCACCACATCTATGATGATACCGGGTTTCGTCACAATTATCGTCATAGAAGTGTCATATGTATGACAGAAAAAAAATTCGTTCGGCCCAAAATGTCACGGATGTATCTTTTTTTTATAGTGTCTCTTGTAATGGATTGAGTTTTCCCTTATCTTATCGGATTGAGTCTTTAATGATTTGAGAACACTTGATGTATGTCTTGCCGTGCGTATCTGTGGTGACAATGGGATATCACGTGATTCACTTGATGTATGTTTTGGTGATCAACTTGCAGGTTCCGCCCATGAACCTATGCATAGGGGTTGGCACACGTTTTTGTCTTGACTCTCCGGTAGAAACTTTAGGGCACTCTTTAAGGTTCTATGTGTTGGTTGAATAGATGAATCTGAGATTGTGTGATGCATATCGTATAATCATACCCACGGATACTTGAGGTGACACTGGAGTATCTAGGTGACATTAGGGTTTTGGTTGATATGTGTCTTAAGGTGTTATTCTAGTACGAACTCTTGAATAGATCGATCTGAAAGAATAACTTTGAGGTGGTTTCGTACCCTACCATAATCTCTTCGTTTGTTCTCCGCTATTAGTGACTTTGGAGTGACTCTTTGTTGCATGTTGAGGGATAGTTATATGATCCAATTATGTTATTATTGTTGAGAGAACTTGCACTAGTGAAAGTATGAACCCTAGGCCTTGTTTCCTAGCATTGCAATACCGTTTACGCTCACTTTTATCATTAGTTACCTTGCTGTTTTTATATTTTCAGATTACAAATACCTATATCTACTATCCATATTGCACTTGTATCACTATCTCTTCGCCGAACTAGTGCACCTATACAATTTACCATTGTATTTGGGTGTGTTGGGGACACAAGAGACTCTTTGTTATTTGGTTGCAGGGTTGTTTGAGAGAGACCATCTTCATCCTACGCCTCCCACGGATTGATAAACCTTAGGTCATCCACTTGAGGGAAACTTGCTATTGTCCTACAAACCTCTGCACTTGGAGGCCCAACAATGTCTACAATAAGAAGGTTGTGTAGTAGACATCAAGCTCTTTTCTGGCGCCGTTGCCGGGGAGGTGAGTGCTTGAAGGTATATCTTTAGATCTTGCAATCGAATCTTTTTGTTTCTTGTTTTAGCACTAGTTTAGTTTATAAAAGAAAATAAAAATGGAATTGAGTTTGTCTCATACGCTTCATCTTTTTAATATCTTTCGTGAGAATGATGGAAAGGAAAATTGTGCCAAAGTGTTAGAAGAAGAATGCATTAAAATGTTTGGTACTAGATCTTTGTATGATGAGCATGATTGCAATGTTGTTAGTATGAACTCCTTGAATATCCATAGTACTAATGATGATTGCACTAGTCATGATGAAAATATCTCTTATAAGCATGTCAATTTTTGTGGAGTGCATTGGGTTTGCAAGTACACACCAAATAGGGAAGATAGATATTGCAAGAGGCATAAGCATTTAGAAACTAAATGGTTGCAAGAAAGGCTAGATGCTTGTGCTGAAAATTTAAATTTTCTTAGCCGTACTTGTGAACTTTGCAATGAACATGATCATTTCAGTAACCAATGCAAATTGTTTCATGATTGTGTCGTGTCCAAAAATTGTGATGACTTGATTTCCCTTGCACATCATAATGAACTTAGTTTGCTCTTGGGTTATGAAGAAATGAAACGTATAACTAAGGTCATTCCAGAATTTGCCCTTGATAGAGTTCTTCATTTTGATCTAGAAGAAATTTATATGTATTGTGCGGTGAATTGCATTGAAAATCCTTATATTGCCAACTACATGAAGAAAAGAAAACAAATAGAAGATGAAGAAAATACTAATGAAAGGGAAGAGACTTCCCAATATCCTCCTATTATTTCTTATGATGAATCAGGTAACGAGGAGGAGCCTTCTATTCAACCAATATCATTAATAAGGAGCTCCAAAAAGAGGATTGAACCCACACATGATGTGGTGAAGAAGAAGAAAAGAAAAAGGAAGAGAGGTAAAAAGATATCTCTCCCAAATAATGTTGCTCCTATTATTGTTGTGCCTCATGAAAATGAATCAAAAATAATTGTGGAAGATGATGCACTTGATGATGATCTCGTTATGCCCATTTCTTGTTGTGATGATTATGATTGGGAAGATAATAATACTTATGATCATGAAAATCTTTTTGGCACTTGCTTGGAAGAATATGATAATTGCTATACTATTGGTGCTATCCATACTATTAATGATGAGAGTGATTATGCTTATGATATGAAAAGGCCCAAGCTTGGGGAAGCTATGTTTAATGAGAATGACATATTTGAGAATATATTTGCTGAAATTAATGTTTGTCCCAAGCTTGGGGATGCTACGTTTAATGAAGATGATATTTTTAGCCTCCCAAGTTTTGATATGCAAAGTTGTTATGATGATAGCATGCCTTCTACCTATGATGATTATAGTGATGAAAGTGGTTTTGGAAGAGTGTCAACTTTAGGAAGTAATGATCCCACTATTTTGGAGGATGTTGAATCTTATGATATTTATGAAAGTGGATTTGGAGAGGTCATGACTTTATTTAGTGATGTATCCACTATTTTGGAAGAGGTTTCAATTGATTATGATGAGAACAAAGTTGCTACTTATGATGATTATTGTGAAGAAAACTTATGCTATAAAAAGTAGTGATGATTATATTTATAAAACTTGTCATGATTATGATTATCCTTTTTCTGAACATTACTCTTTTAATATGGAAACAATTTATAGTATTCTAGTCTCTTATGATACTCCCACTATTCCGAATGAGAAGATTTTGCTTGTGTGGAGAGTAGTAAATTTTCTATGCTAGTAGATCATGAAAAGAATGTTTTAGGTGCTGGTTATATTGTTGAATTCATTCATGATGCTACTGAAATTTATTATGAGGGAGGAATATATGCTTGTAGGAATTGCAATAATATCAAGTTTCCTCTCTATGTGCTTAAAGTTTTGAAGTTATGCTTGTTTTGCCTTCCTATGCTAGTTGATTATTGTTCCCATAAGTTGTTTTCTCACAAAATCCCTATGCATAGGAAGTGGGTTAGACTAGAATGTGCTAGTCATATTCTTCATGATGCTCTCTTTATGTTTCAATTCTTATCTTTTATGTGAGCATCATTGAAATCATCATGCCTAGCTAGGGGCATTAAACAATAGCGCTTGTTGGGAGGCAACCCAATTTTAATTTAGTTTCTTGCTTTTTGGTTCTTTTTAGTCATAAATAATCCATCTAGCTTCTGTTTAGATGTGGTTTTATGTTTTAATTAGTGTTTGTGCCAAGTAGAACCTATGGGAAGACTTGGGTGAAGTGTTTATGATCATGCTGTAAAAAACAGAAACTTTAGCGCTCACGAGGTTAGCTAAAACTTTTTACTGGAGAGTGATATTTAGTTGATTCTTTTTGTAGATGATTATTAGACAAATTCCTCAGGTCCACCAATTTATTTTAGAATTTTTGGAGTTCCAGAAGTTTGCATTTGATACAGATTACTACAGACTGTTCTGTTTTTGACAGATTCTGTTTTCATTGTGTTGCTTGCTTATTTTGATGAATCTATGGCTAGTAAAATAGTTTATAAACCATAGTGAAGTTGGAATACAGTAGGTTTAACACCAATATAAATAAATAATGAGTTAATTACAGTACCTTGAAGTGGTGTTTTGTTTTCTTTCGCTAACGGAGCTCATGAGATTTTCTGTTAAGTTTTGTGTTGTGAAGTTTTCAAGTTTTGGGTAAAGATTCGATGGACTATAGAATAAGGAGTGGCAAGAGCCTAAGCTTGGGGATGACCAAGGCACCCCAAGGTAATATTCAAGGACAACCAAGAGCCTAAGCCCTGGGATGCCCCGGATGGCATCCCCTCTTTCGTCTTCGTTCATCGGTAACTTTACTTGGAGCTATATTTTTATTCACCACATGATATGTGTTTTGCTTGGAGCGTCGTTTTATTTTCTTTAGCTTTGCTTTATTTTTGAATAAAATACTAAGATCTGAAATTCTTAAATGAGATAGAGTCTTCACATAGCTACATAACTATTTAACTACTCATTAATCTTCACTTATATCTTTTTGGAGTAGTTTGTCATTTACTCGTGTGCTTCACTTATATCCTATGAGTAAATGGTTGAATGATTTGAATGTCATAAATCTGAAATTATATATGTTTCATATGCTTTTCCCATGGGGAGTAATGCCTTTACATATAAGTAGAGGTGGTAAATTTATTGAAGGTTAGCAAACATTGTATTGGTCACTTGAACAATTCATGAAAGAATATTGAAGGAAGAGAGATTTCACATATAAATATACTATCTTGGACCTCTTCTATGATTGTGAGCCCCATTAATTATTTTCAAACCTGAGCAAATTAGTTGAAGTTGGACAAGGAAGACAACATAATGAGTTATGCTTGGGTATATTTGTATAGAAATTATATTGTTATGGATCCTCTAACATGTGGTGCTTGCTATTTAGAATCCTTTGCTAGCCAAAATTTCTGTACTAAGCGGGAATACTGCCTGTGCATCCAAATTCCATGAACCAAGTTTCTTCCATGAGTGTCCACCATATCTACCTATATGCGGTATTTACCTGCCGTTCCAAGTAAATTTGCATGTACCAAACTCTAAACCTTCAAATAATAATCTGTTTTGTATGCCCGAATCGCTCATGTAGCGACTAGGGGCTAGCAGTATCTTCCATGCTAGGTGGGTTATTCTCACCATGAGTGGACTCCGCTCATCATTCACGAGAAAATGGCTGGTGACTGGGATGCCCAGTCCTATGATCAAAAGATCAAAAACAAGTTCGCAAATAATTTAAACAAAACTCCCCCGGGATTGTTGAAAGTTGGACGGCACCCGTTGTTTCGGACAAGCCGTGGGGTGTGATCGTTGGTGGAGGGGGAGTAAAATCTTTACCTTTCTGCGTGGGAACCGCCTATGATGTATCTAGTATGGAAGATATTGGGAACTCTTGGTCGTTATGTTAACAATGAAAGCATACCTCTCAAAATTATTTTCATCTCTGTTTTTGCTTCGAGCTCTGGCACCTCTGCAAATCCATGCTTCCCTCTGCGAAGGGCCTATATTTTACTTTTATGCAATACAGTAGTATTCCTTCTCATTCCAACCTACTCTTTAGTTGGCAAGCATCATGTGATGGAAAGATCTAAGCATATATGGCCATTCAAATATATTTGAGCATGAATTATTATTGTTGACATAACCCTTGAGGTAAAAGGTTGGGAGGCGAAACATTAAACCCCTATCTTTCTCTGTGTTCGATGAATACTATTTGTTCTAAAAATATGCTTTGAGTGGTAGCAATCATGGAAGACTAAATGATAGTTGAGTATGTGAAGTTTGCTGAATCAAAGCTCTGACATAGACTCTTCCTGAAAATAAGATGAATTGTAATTGTTTGATGACTAATAACACGGTTTGTTAGTTTTCAAGAAAGTTTATGATCTATACTTTAACATGTGAATAGTTTTTTACTTGATCATGCAAATTTCTGTGAGTTGAGCTACTGTTATGACATATAATGATGCTAGAAAAGATGATTGAAATTGTCATTGATCAAACTTATGCACCTGCTAGCATTCACACTTCATAAATTATTTCTTTTATCATTTACCTACTCGAGGACGAGCAGGAATTACGCTTGGGGATGTTGATACGTCTCCAACGTATCTTGGATGTTTAATGGGCTTTACTATGCACATTTATATTATTTTTGGGACTAACCTATTGACCCAGAGCCCAGTGCCGGTTCCTGTTTTTTCCCTTGTTTCAGTGTTTCGAAGAAAAGGAATATCAAATGGAGTCGAAACGGAATGAAACCTTCTGGAGAAGTTATTTTTGGAAAGAAAGCAACCCGGGAGACTTGGAGTGCACGTCAGGAAAGCAACGAGGGAGGCATGAGGCAGGGGGCACCCACCCCCCTAGGCGGGCCCTCCACCCTCATGGGCCCCTTGTGGCTCCCCTGACGTATATCTTCCGCCTATATATATCCATATACCCTAAAACCATCGAGGAACAGAATAGATCAGGAGTTCTGCCGTCGTAAGCCTCTGTAGCCCCCAAAAACCAATCGGGACCCTGTCCCGGCACCCTGCCGGAGGGGGGATCCCTCACCGTTGGCCATCTTCATCATCCCGGCGCTCTCCATGACGAGGAGGGAGTAGTTCACCCTCGGGGCTGAGGGTATGTACCAGTAGCTATGTGTTTGATCTCTCTCTCTCGTGTTCTTGATTTGGCACGATCTTGATGTATCGTGAACTTTGCTATTATAGTTGGATCTTATGTTGCTTCTCCCCCTCTACTCTCTTGTAATGGATTGAGTTTTCCCTTATCTTATCGGATTGAGTCTTTAATGATTTGAGAACACTTGATGTATGTCTTGCCGTGCGTATCTGTGGTGACAATGGGATATCACGTGATTCACTTGATGTATGTTTTGGTGATCAACTTGCAGGTTCCGCCCATGAACCTATGCATAGGGGTTGGCACACGTTTTCGTCTTGACTCTCCGGTAGAAACTTTAGGGCACTCTTTAAGGTTCTATGTGTTGGTTGAATAGATGAATCTGAGATTGTGTGATGCATATCGTATAATCATACCCACGGATACTTGAGGTGACACTGGAGTATCTAGGTGACATTAGGGTTTTGGTTGATATGTGTCTTAAGGTGTTATTCTAGTACGAACTCTTGAATAGATCGATCTGAAAGAATAACTTTGAGGTGGTTTCGTACCCTACCATAATCTCTTCGTTTGTTCTCCGCTATTAGTGACTTTGGAGTGACTCTTTGTTGCATGTTGAGGGATAGTTATATGATCCAATTATGTTATTATTGTTGAGAGAACTTGCACTAGTGAAAGTATGAACCCTAGGCCTTGTTTCCTAGCATTGCAATACCGTTTACGCTCACTTTTATCATTAGTTACCTTGCTGTTTTTATATTTTCAGATTACAAATACCTATATCTACCATCCATATTGCACTTGTATCACCATCTCTTCCCCGAACTAGTGCACCTATACAATTTACCATTGTATTGGGTGTGTTGGGGACACAAGAGACTCTTTGTTATTTGGTTGCAGGGTTGTTTGAGAGAGGCCATCTTCATCCTACGCCTCCCACGGATTGAGAAACCTTAGGTCATCCACTTGAGGGAAACTTGCTACTGTCCTACAAACCTCTGCACTTGGAGGCCCAACAATGTCTACAAGAAGAAGGTTGTGTAGTAGACATCAGTATTGAGAATCAAAGGGAGAGAAGAAGCCATCTAGCTACTAGCTATGGACCCATAGGTTTGTGGTAAACTACTCACGCTTCATCGGAAGCGCAATAGAGTTGATGTAGAAGCCTTCCATGATCGAATCGCCCTCCGCCAGTGTCGAGGGTGTCGTGCGACATATGCCAAAGGACGGCTTATCATGGTGGAGGAGAGTAATACGACGCCGGTGCCTGGAAACGGGATAAGGCATAGACATGTACGCCGATGCATCTTACCCAGGTTCGGGGCTCTCCTAGGAGATAACACCCCTAGTCCTGCTCTACAGGGTCTCCGCATGATCACTATCTCAACAAGTAGCTACAAGCTTGCTCCTTGAGCTGTTTGGCCAGAGGAGGAAGAAGGGCAAGGCTAGCTCTATCCCTCTCTCTATGGTGTGTGTGCTATCTAAGAGGCTGAACCCTTTGCATGGGCGCCCCGGGGATTTATATAGGCCTACCCCCAGGGGTACAATGGTAATCTGGCCGGGTGTAGGACCCGGCTATCAGTGTCTCTGGTGGCCGACTTCTCCGCCGGATGCTGGGGCTCGCCGCCTGGTGGGTCCCACCGGCTGTATTGTACTTGGCTAAAAGGCCGCGCCCGCTGCTTGCGGGTCTTGCCAGCTGCTTAGCACTGTGGCAGGGTCTCTGATGATGTGTGCTTTGTCGGGGAGAGCGTGGCTACAGTCCCGCTGCCTGGTAGGCGTTCACTGTAGCCACTCCCCGTCTCTTCTGGTTAATGGCGCACAAACTCCAAGGCGGGGAGAGGGCCGCCTGGCCAGGAGCCGGCCTCCCCCTGAGCCGACTGGTCAGGGCTCGCCGCCTTCTGGTCTCTCACGGGCAGGTAGGGCCCGCCGCCTGTGAGCCGTCGATAGCCCGTCGTGGGAGTATGGCCTCTCTGCCATGGATGATGTCATAGATCGCGTGGCAACAGTGCCGCGCCGGGCGGGGGATGTCCGCCCAGTACGCTGCACTGTGGCCACGCTCTGCCCTGGATTCGGGGGTGACGGGCTGCACAGTAGCCACACCCCGTCTCATCGTGATTATGTGGGTGCTAACTTTGAGGGCACATGGGGCCGCCTGCTAGGAGCCGGTCTCTCTAGAGGCCGCCTGCTAGGAGTCGGCCCACTCCATGGCCGTCTTCTGGATTCCGCCGCCTCCTGGCAGCCGGCCGTTTGGACCAGCCTGCCCCAAGAAGGCGGCACCCTGTCTTTGATGCTTGAGGGGCGCAGCCGGGCCCGATGTCTTGAAATACAATGGGAGGCTGATGAGGCTACCCATGGTCATTTACTCCGACAGTAGTCCCCGAAGCTGGTGGGGCACCACGGCTGAAAAGGTGAGGAGCTGCAGCAGCTTCCTACTCCGAATGGTCTGGTTGCTTTGTTTCGTCCGTCTTCCCGAGTGCCGACTGGTTGGAATTGGACGCGACCAGGCAGGCCGCCTGGCGATTTCGAAATGCCGCGGCGGGAGCCAGGTGGCACGCCAGCCGGGCGCCAGGCTTGTCGCCCGCTGTTCACACGCCACGCGGCGCCAGCTAGCCGGCCCGGCCTCCCAGCCCATGCGCACGACGGGACGTCGCCATAGGCTGGGGCCCGCCACTACCGGGCCTCGGCACGCGCGCGGATCCGCTGCGGCCGAGGCGGATGGTTAATATTCTGGGGTGCAGTTAATACACGCCATTACCGCACGGTAAACATGGGGTCGTGGGGGAGTGGGCGCAGTTAAGCCCACGACCCCCACGTTCTCGCCCCCTCGGCTCCGCCGCCTGGGGCTATAAGTAGGGGGAGGAGGGGGCGGCAAACGCACGCGTGCTCTCCTCTCCCTTTTCCTTCGTCGTTCCTCTTCTTCTTCTCTCCGCTGCCGCAGCGCCTCTTCTCCTCACCGAAGTACTGCCACAGCTCTCCGTTGCCGGGCTCCCTCTCGCCGCGGCCTTCTTATTCCGCCATGGTTTCGTCCGCTCGCCGTGCACCGTGCCTCCGACGAGCTCCTTCGTCCATGGCGCGCTTACGGGCCGGCGATTGGGACGGCTCAAATGTCCATGAGAACCACCTTTCTTTCCTCCACCAGATGCGGCGCCTGCCCCGCGAGGTGCACGTGAAGGTACGCGTCCCTCCTGCGGCTGAAATCTCGCCGGTGCCGGAAGAGGACGAGCGCGTTGTCTTCCGCTCGCATTTCCTACGCGGCTTCGGCCTTCCGGCGAGCGGCTTCATGCGCTCCTTCCTCAATTTCTACCAAATCCAGCCGCACCACCTCACGCCCAACACGGTGGTGCTGCTGGCCGCCTTCGTCACTATGTGCGAAGGTTACCTCGGCACTCTCCCCACCCTCGAGCTCTGGGACGAGTGCTTCTACATCAAGCTCGGCACCGCTGCCAAGGGCACGCCGGCTCAGTGCGGAGCCTGTGTAGCGGTGCGGCGTCCGGGTGCCGAGAACCGCTTCCCGTCCATCACCCTGCTGCAGTCGGCCAAACTGTGGCAGAAGTCCTATTTCTACATCAAGAACCTTCATCCGACGCTGGACTACATCAACCTGCCAGCTTATGTAGCCGGCCCACCTGTTGAGCCGCGCACCAACTGGCGGTACAAGCCGGCCACCCTATCGGCCGCCTCCAACGCCGCCCTCACCCAACTCCAGGTGATGACGGAGTCGGAGGGCCTCAAGGGCTCGGACTTGCTGGCCGCCTACGTGGCGTGCCGAGTGCTCCCCCTCCAAGCCCGGCCGCACATCATCAACAGCATGAGCGGGCACCCGGACCCGTGCCGGATGTGCTCGAAGGAGCTACTGGACGTGGAGGTGGTCCGGCTGCTCAACTACTTCTCCAACTGCAAGCTGTCGGAGAAGGAGTGGCAGTTCGGCAAGCGGCCATACGACCGCGCACACCCGCCGCCTGCGGTTAGTCTTGTTGTTCTTTTCTTTTCTTCGGTTGTTCGAGTTCTTCTTCTTCGCCTGATCAGTCGGCAATGACGCAGGTCTTCACGACCTAGTCGGCCGCCAACACCCTGGAGCCGGGTCATGAATACATGTCGGACCGGTCGAGGAGCGACGTGGACGACCCCGACTTGGGGGCGGCCGCCATGGAGGAGGATGATGCCACGGGTGGCGGAGGTGGAGCGGGCGGCTCCGGAGGAGGAGGCGGCCTCGAGGACTGGCCAGATGATGACGAGGAAGAGAACGAGCCGCGCCGCCCGCGCGGCACCGACAAGGCGGGTGCAAGCTCTTCAGCCGCGCCGGCTGCACCAAGCGGCGTGCTGAAGCACCGAGCCAGCTCGCTGTTGTTCGGCAGCCGGCCGAAGAAGCCCAAGAACTCGACTGCTATGACCAGGCCGTAGGAGGCCGCCTTAGTTCCAGAGGGCCCCGAAGCAGCCCCCGACGGTGTCCGCGTAAGTGCTTGATTTCTCTTGTGTTTTCTTTTCCTCTTTCTTGCAAATTCTTTCTGAGCGTCTTCTTGTCTTGTTTAAACAGGGCCCCGCTCTCCCTTGAGCGGTCTGCCTCTGCCTCCGTGATCGGGGTGGCGGAGGGCTCCGCCAACACCCGCCGCGTGGACACGCGCACCGAGCTCCAGGCGGCGGCGGAGCGAAACACGCGGGAGGCGCGCGAAGAGCGGGAGAAGGCGGAGCGGGAGAAGGCGGACGCGGCCAAGGCGGCGCAGGAGGAGGCCGACACAGTAGCGAAGGCTCAGGCCGATGCTGCGACCAAGGCGCAGGCGGACGCGGCTGCCAAAGCGAAAGCGGAAGAGGCCGCACGCGGCCGGACTCCGCAACTCATCATCCCTCTGCGCTCCGCGCCACCGGTGCCAGAGACCCAGGCGCCGACTGGAGGGCCGACGAGGACCAGCCGGCCATGGAGAGGGGAGGGGGCGACCCCGTCATCATGGAGGCGGAAGTGACCCCGCCCATGCCAACTGCCGACGCTCAGACCAGCCGGCCTGAGCCGCCGCAAGCGTCGCTAGTTGGTGGCGAGCTGGTGGTGGGGGCGACTCCGGTGGTCCATACTCCGGTGCGCCGGCGTGCGGCAAAGGCGGCCTCAAAGCCACGGCCGCAGGAGGTCGGGGCCGCAAGCTCGTCGGCCCCTGAAGCGGAGGCCACCAGTGCTGCCCCGCCAGAGTGGACGCCTAGGGGCGGGACGGGTGTCCTGAACACAACTGCGCACGACGTTCAGGCCCAGTTCCAGGCCCAAGGCGCCGCCCTCCAGCAGTATACGAAGGCGTTCTTGGCGACGCGAGCAGCCGTCCGGGTATGTTTCTTGTGCCTTGTTTTTTATTCTTGTTATCTTCCGTGGGGGCGCGCTAGCGCACCCACTGGGTGTAACCCCCAAGTTCCGGGCCGGCTGCTAAGGAGGCGGCTCGGAACTTAATGGTAAGTTCCGACTGCTGACTTTTTCTTCTGTTGTCTTTGGTGCAGGATTACCACAACCTCCGCGCGGCCGCCTTCAACACCAGGTTCAGGAGCTGGCCAAGCGAACCACTAACCTGTCTGACAGCCGGAGTAAGCCTTCATCTTTTCTCTCTTGGAGGGGCGCGTCAGCGCACCCGCTGTGTGTAGCCCCCGAGATTCGGGCCGACTACTGAGCAGTCGGGCCGGATCTCCCAGCAACCACTTTTCTTCTTTGTTGATTGTTTGACTGTCTTTTCTTTCTTGTCTTTACAGGAGCCAACGCCACCTTGCAGCAGCACCTGGGCGAAGCCCAAACCATGCTGCGCGCCAAAGAGGAGGAGTGCAGCAAGGTGGTGCAGGAGCGCGACCGCCTGGCCAAGAAGTTGGCGGACCAGGCGGGCCAGCACAAGGCGGAGCTCCAGAAGCTCAAGGAGGCGGAGGACGCCCTCAAGGCCGAGTTTGAGACCGAGCGCTCAAAGTGGGTCGAGAGGGAGAATGCTCTATCCGACGGTTACGACGAGATCGAGGACATGCTCGATGGTGAGTTATCCTTTCCTTTCTTTCATCTGCCGACTGTCATATGAGCCGGTGTCCGGCTTCATACTTCTTTTTCCTTCTTGCGCAGAGTACTTCCCTGGTCACGCCGTTGCTGCCAGCCAAGCCGTCGAGGCTCGCCACGACGAGCGAAGACAGGCTGGTGCAGAAATCGCGCCCAACACCCCTCGGACCCTCGGCAAACAGCTTCTCGCCGTTCAAGCTCGTCTCCAGTCGGGCCATCGGATGCTTCGCCTCCTGCAGCGTGTCAGAGCCCAGGTGCTGACTGCCCTCTAGCCGGATGCTCAGATCCAGCGCACCCCCAGCCGGACTGCCGAGTGGCTAGAGGTGGTAGTCGGCCGCTTCAAGGCGTGGAAGGGCTCCGCGGCCCGGGCTGGCGCACGGCGGGCCTTGGAGTTCATCAAGGCGTGGTATCCTGGGCTAAACCTAGCCTAGTGGCCACGTTCTGGCAGGAAGCCAGCGAAGAGTTGGTGGCGGTGGGACCTGCGCTCACCCAACGCGCGGTGGCGATTGCCGAGTACATCAACACCGGTGACTTCATCCCCGAGCTAGACGAACGGGGCGCCAAGGTGCCGGCCGACTGGTTCGGGCTGAACCTAGAGGACGGTGGGGACTCGGCAGAGGAGATTGCTTCCAGCGACGAAGGGGAAGACGAGGAGGGCGAGGATGGTGAAGACGGCACGCGAGAAGAAGGAGCGGACGGCCAGCCCCAGCCAGATCGAGCCTCAAGCAACGAGCCGCGTGCGAGTGCGCTGACTGCTACTGGAGCTGATCAGGCCGAGACCCGCCAGGCGGCCACTCCACCAGCCAGCAGCGCCGACTCTGCCAACCCGCCGGACCCGCCCACTGCTCCTCTGGCCTAGGCAGCCAGTTTTTATCTTAACTTTTCCTGCTTTGTAGTCTCTTGAACAAACTTGTTAAATTTGCGCAGTTCCACCCGCTGGGGGTGTATTCAAACTTTGTTGAATGCTGGCCGAGGACCTTTTGCTATGTAAATTAATTCTCGCATGAGTTGTGCTTTGCCGAGTTCCGAATTGTCTAGCTTTTCCGTTCTTTTGGCTTTTTTTCCTTTGCCGCCTTCCCTTGGCTGCCGCCTTGCCAGCCAGACGGCCACTCTACGGTCCGTGGCTGGGTCAAGTACTTAGACGTTTTGGGAAGACAAGTACTTTGGCCGTTTAGAACGTAGCAAGTTAAGTAGGAAGCCGGCCGGCCGGCTGCACAGCAGCCGGTCGGAGAGGCGAGGAGCCGGCTTGGCCTATGTGAATGCTTTTGTCCTTAGCCATTTTTCATGTGGGCACCATTTCCTGCCTTTAACTCCTACCAGCCGAACAGTCGCTCTGCGAGCTGCAGCCTATGGCAAGAGAGGGCTTAGATGCTGGCACACTACTTGTCCGACTGCAGGTAGCACCGACATAGTACAAGGCGGCAAGCCCCGGGGCCGATTGGTCGAACCCGGTGCCAGGCAGAATAATGAAATAACACATTCATAGGCATAAAACTTATCATATAGATAAAAAGGGTAGCCCCCGAGTGCTCCTCGAGGGACACGATGTCTTAGCTTCTTAATACAAAAGGTAGTGTGGTACATACTGCATTAACTGTAAAATCTTCGGAGGAGATTCGCATTCCATGGGCGCTCCGATTCCTTGTCGGAGTCGTCTCTCTTGCGCGCTCTGGGCTTCTGTGCGTCGATGAGGTAGTAGGAGTCGTTGCCCAAAGCTTTGCTGATGATGAAGGGGCCTTCCCAAGGGGCCGAGAGCTTGTGCTGGCCGGCTGTTCGCTGGATCAGCCGGAGCACAAGGTCTCCCTCTTGGAAGGATCTTGGCTTGACCTTCCGACTGTGGTAGCGGCGCAGGCTCTGCTGTTAGATGGCGGACCGGTTGAGTGCCAACAGCCGGCCCTCTTCCAGCAGATCGACGCTGTCTTCTCGTGCTTCCTTCGCCTCCGCCACCGTGTACATGGTGACGCGAGGTGAGTCGAACTTGATGTCAGTTGGGATGACAGCCTCGGCCCCGTACACGAGGAAGAAAGGAGTGAAGCCGGTTGACTTGTTCGGAGTGGTGCGTAGGCTCCAGAGGATAGCCGGCAGCTCGTCGATCCAGCAGCCGGCCGAGCGCTCTAGTGGCTCGACCCGTCGGGGCTTGATGTCGGACAAGATGAGGCCATTTGCTCGCTCGACTTGGCCATTTGATTGCAGATGGGCAACGGACTCTAAGTCCAGTCGGATGCCCTGCGTCGCGCAGAAACGAGCCAAGGTGCCTTTGGCAAAGTTTGTGCCATTTTCGGTGATGATGTTGTGTGGTACACCGTACCGGACGGTGATATCTGCGATGAAAGTCACAGCAGTCGGACCATTCAGTTTCTTGATTGGCTTTGCTTCAATCCACTTGGTGAACTTGTCTATGGTGATAAGCAGATGGGTCATGCCGCCGCGTGCTGTCTTGAATGGTCCCACAATGTCCAGCCCCCACACGGCAAAGGGCCAAGTGAGGGGGATGGTCTTGAGTGCAGAAGCCGGCAGATGTTGCTTGGAGCTGAATTTCTGGCATCCCTTGCAATGCTTGACCAAGTCCTTAGCGTCTTCCAAAGCAGTCGGCCAGAAGAAACCATGGCGGAAAGCTTTGGTGACAAGGGATCTAGAGGCCGCGTGGTGGCCGCACTCGCCTTGGTGGATATCTTTGAGGATTGCCTTGCCCTTTTCTGGTTCTACGCAGTGCTGGAAGACTCCAGTCACGCTGCGTCTGACAAGCTTTTTGTTTACTATCGTGTAGGCTCCTGCTCAGTGCTGCACTTGCCGGGCCAAGATCTCATCAGCCGGCAGCTCTCTGTTCACCAGGAAGTTGAGGATGGGCTGCGCCCATGATGGTGCTTCGACTTCATCTACTGTCATCACTGCCACTTGTACTAGGGCGGTTGGGTTGGGAGGCGGCGGGTTGGGATCGGCCACCGCTTGCTGCGTTGTTGGAGTCCCCGGGCCGACTGCTGCAGCCCCCGGGCCGGGTGCGACTGCCGCAGACCCCGAGCCGCCTGTCGAAGTCCCCGGGCCGGCTGTTGCAGCCCCCGAGTCGGATACGACTGCTTCAGAGCAGCCGGCACGAAGATAGACTCGGACTCTAGAGAAGGCTTGATTGACGGCTTGCAGAGGCACTAAAGGGAAACGCCGGCTGGTATTGCTTGACGGGTGGAGCCGATCCATGCCAGGGTATCAGCTGGCTCATTTTCGTTCCGTGGCACATGAAGGAACTCGCACCCCTCAAAGTATCCACTGAGTTGCTGGATGAGGAAGCGGTAACTTGCCATATTTGCATCCTTGGCGTCCCAGTCGCCAGACGACTGCTGGACCACCAAGTATGAGTCGCCATAGCACAGGATCCGGCGGATGCCGATCTCTTTGGCCAGCCGGAGTCCGTGTACTAGCGCCTCATACTCGCCCATGTTGTTGGAGGCGGCAAAGTGGATTTGCAATGTGTATCTGAGCTTGTCACCTTTGGGAGAGGTGAGGACAACGCCAGCTCCCAAGCCGGTGCGCATCTTTGAGCCATCAAAGTGCATCCGCCAATGAGTGGAGTCCGGAGCTGGCGGCAGGTACTGGGTCTCAGCCTAGTCAACGAGGAAGTCGGCCAGTGCTTGTGACTTGATGGCGGTACATGGCTAGTAGAAGATGGTGTAGGGGCCAACTCGATGGCCCATTTGGCCACTCGGCCTGATGCATCTCTACTGCCTATGATTTCGGCAAGCGGGGCGGTGCAGACAACCGTGATGGGGTGCTCTTGCAAGTAAGGCTTGAGCTTCTTGGCGGCAAAGTGCACGCTGTAGCACATCTTCTGGTAATGGGGGTAGTTCTGCTTGGCGGCTGACAGTACCTCGCTCAAGTAATACACAGGCCTCTGGGCCGGCAGTGCTTTGTCGTATTCTTGGCGCTCTACCACCATGACTGTGCTGACCACCCGGCTGGTGGCGGCGATGTAGAGAAGCATGGGCTCCTTAGTAGCCGGGGTGGCCAGAACAGGCGGCGTGGTCAACATCTTCTTGAGCTGGAGAAAAGCCTCGTATGCCTTGTCGTTCCACTCAAAGTGAGTAGTTTTCTTCATGAGCTGGTACAGGGGAAGAGCCTTCTCGCCCAGCCGACTGATGAAGCGGCTGATGGATACCAAGCAGCTAGTAAATTTTTGGACGTCTCGCAATCGGGTGGGTCTCTCCATCCTCTCGATGGCTTTGATCTTTACAGGGTTGCACTCAATGTCGCGCTCTGAGACCAGGAAGCCAAGGAGCTGGCTGGTACTCCAAAGACACACTTCTCTGGGTTGTGCTTGATTTGAAAACGGTGCAGATTATCAAAAGTTTCCTTGAGATCTTCCAAGAGAGTACTGCGCTTCTCCGTCTTCACCACAATATCGTCTACATAGACGTGGGCATTTCTGCCGAGTTGCTTGAGGAGGCACTTCTGCATGCAACGCTGAAATGTGGCACTGGCATTCCTCAAGCCGAATGTCATGGTCAGGTAGCAGAAGGCTCCGAATGGTGTGGTGAAGGCGGTCTTCAACCTGTCGGCCAGGTTCAGCTTGATCTGGTGGTACCCTGAGTTGGCATCCAAAAAACTCAGCAGCTCGCATCCGGCTGTGGAGTCTATCACTTGGTCAATCCGAGGCAAAGCAAACGAATCTTTGGGGCAAGCTTTGTTGAGGCTGGTATAGTCAATACACATGCGCCATTTGTTGTTCTTCTTCAGTACAAGGACTGGGTTGGCAAGCCATTCTGGAAAGAAAACTTCCATAATGAAGCCGGCTGCTAGAAGCCGGGCTATCTCTTCACCAACAATTCTTCTCTTCTCCTGTGATAGGCGGCGGAGGGGTTGCTTGACTGGTTTTGCATCTGCTCTGACATGTAGCTTGTGCTCGGCGAAATCCGTTGGAACACCCGGCATGTCTTTGGGATGTAACGCCCACGATGCGGCTATATCTCCCACGTGTCGAGGCACGACTTAGAGGCATAACCGCATTGTGGTTTTGTCGCAAGAAGGGTCATCTTCACACAATCCCATGTAATGAACAAGAATGGGATAACGAGAGTTGGCTTACAATCGCCACTTCACACAATACATAAATATAATTCATACATCATCCAAAATACACACATAGACCGACTACGGTCAAGATCCAAATAAAAATAAGATAACCCCAAATACTAGATCCCCGATCGTCCCAACTGGGCTCCACTACTGATCATCAGGAAAAGACACATAGTAACGACCACGTTCCTCATCGAACTCCCACTTGAGATCGATCCCATCATCTGCACTGGCATCGTCGGCACCTGGAACTATTTTGGTAGAATCTGTGAGTCACGAGGACTCAGCAATCTCACACCCGCGAGATCAAGACTATTTAAGCTTATAGGAAAGGATGGTGTAATGAGGTGGAGTTGCAGCAGGCAACAAGCATATATGGTGGCTAACATACGCAAATGAGAGCGAGAAGAGAAGCAACGGAACGGTCGTCATCTAGCAATGACCGAGAAGTGATCCTGAACTCCTACTTACGTCATGCATAACTCAAACCGTGTTCACTTCTCGGACTCCGCCGAGAAGAGACCATCACGGCTACACACACGGTTGATGTATTTTGGTTAAGTCAAGTGACAAGTTCTCTTCAACCGGACATTAACAAATTCCCAACTGCCTCATAACCGCGGGCACGGCTTTCGAAAGATAATACCCTGCAGGGGTGTCCCAACTTAGCCCATCATAAGCTCTCACGGTCAACAAAGGATAAACCTTCTCCCGGAAAGACCCGATCAGTCTCGGAATCCCGGTCTACAAGACATTTCGACAATGGTAAAACAAGACCAGCAAAGCCGCCCGAATGTGCCGACAAATCCCGATAGGAGCTCCACATATCTCGTTCTCAAGGCACACCGGATTGTCCAAGCTTCCGATAGGCGAGCCCAGAGTTGCCCCTGGTGGCCACCGGCGACTGACAGGTTGGACCAATACTCAGAGGAGCACTGGCCCGGGGGTTTAAATAAAGATGACCCTCGGGCTCGCGAAAACCCGGGGGAAAAGGCTTAGGTGGCAAATGGTAAAACCAAAGTTGGGCCTTGCTGGAGGAGTTTTATTCAAGGCGAACTGTCAAGGGGGTCCCATAAATCACCCAACCGCGTAAGGAACGCAAACTCAAGGAACATAATACCGGTATGACAGAAACTAGGGCGGCAAGAGTGGAACAAAACACCAGGCATAAGGCCGAGCCTTCCACCCTTTACCAAATATATAGATGCATTAATATAATAAGAGATATTGTGATATCCCAAAATATCCATGTTCCAACATGGAACCAACTTCATCTTCACCTGCAACTAGCAACGCTATAAGAAGGGCTGAGGAAAAGCGGTAACTTAGCCAAACAATGGTTTGCTAGGAAAAGATGGTTAGGGGCTGACATGGCAATATGGGAGGCATGATATAGCAAGTGGTAGGTAGCGCAGCATGACAATAGAGCGAACAACTAGCAAAGCAAAGATAAAAGTGATTTCGAGGGGTGGTTATCTTGCCTGCAAGGTTCTCAGAGTTGTCGAAAGCTTGATCCTCGTAAGCGTACCCAACAGGTTCCTCATTCACGAACTCGTCTCCCGGCTCTACCCAAGGCAAGAACACAAGCAAAGGAACCACAATCAATCACGGAAAATGCACAAGCAACATGATGCAAAACATGTATGATATGCGAGATATGATATGCGATGCATATGCGTGCTCCGGAAGGAAAATGATGAACAAGGCAGTAACTTGGAAAATCAAGCATGCCACTGGAAAGACGAGATGATTTCGGTCAAAATTGATATAAAGATCACCGAAAACGGATGCACGGTTTGCAAATGGCAAGCAAAACAAGAATGACACGAATCTGCGATTAACAACATGATAGCACATAGAATGCAACAAGTAACATTGCTACGGCACTCCAACATAGCAACAAGTAATCTACAGGAGATGCTTGACAAAAGATGAACACTGAGCTACGGATAGATCACAACATAACAAGCTCAAACAAGCATGGAAAAAGTGCAAAAGATAACAGGTTCACAGACTTATTGAATTTACTCGACATGTCTGAAAATAGCATCAGGTAGAAATGTTCAGAGCATGAAATCAACATGCTAACGGAACTTAACATAGCAAAACAAGGCATGACAGTATTCCACTAGATGCATATGGAAAAAGTCCCTTACTGACCATAAGCCAAAAAGGATAAGAAGATATGATGGAAACCTTGTAAACATAGCAAGTTTCGTTAACAGGTTTAAGACTTAGCAGAAAACAGAGCATGGCAGAAACAATAATATGAAGGCATCTTGGTGAGCTTGATGCACTCACCACAAAGCAATTCATGACAAAAAAAAAAGCATACCTACAGCAAGATGGCATGTTTATAAAGCTAGCCATGGCAAGACAGGGTACATAGCATGTATGAAACAACTACAAAAAGCTTGGCAAACTTGAATATCATGTTAAGAATCTGCCAGAAATATTTTATAGCAAAAGTAGAGCAAGATTGAGTCATGCTATAGCACTCCATAATTGCAAACAAGGGCAGGAATGGATCAATTACAACAATATCTACAAAACATCCTTACTGAACATCTCCAAAATACGCATGGATCTCTCTGTAGCATCAAGTTTATATGGCAACAAAATAACAGCAGACAAAGACAGAGAGAAATTACTAAGTCCCTGAAATCAGAAACATTACGGGGCCTAGTTTGCATGCTTGTGCTAGTCACCACAGAGATCACAAAAATACATGGCATACACCTCTGGAAAGCTGGCATGACATACAACAAAACACATGTAGAGCTCATGCCCATAAGATGCACAGATTAAATGATACAAAAATAACAAATCTTCAAGTTCTGCTAAGTAACAGCAGACAACATCAACTAGCACTCTTGCACCAGATATTTGGGCATCAAGATTGACTCAAATGAACATAGTGCAATTGAACAAAGTGTAGAGCATCATGAGGCGAACATTTTGATATATTACACGCGCGAAACGGAGCTATATGCAGAGAGTTACGATGCTATGAACAGGTGCATGTATTGTAAAATTCCCAGGGACTTGGAAAAAAAACAACCTCCGGATCTAGGGTTGACCACGGCACGGATTACGATGCGGCGGCGGATCTCGCCGGATCCACGCCGGAGGGATAGCTGGAGCTCACGGAGCTCGCCGGAGGGTCGTGGACGACGGCGGCCGGCGGCGGGAG
>NC_057808.1:273648829-273667150 GCF_018294505.1 Triticum aestivum
GCGGGAGGAGCGGGCCGGGAGGGCCCCGTACGGGCTCCCCGGGCCGGCGGCGCTGGGCGGTGGCGCGGGACACGTGGCGGGCGGCCGTTGGACGGTGGGGCAGCGGACGTGTCCGTGGGTGGGAATTTTGTCCGGCGGCGCGGAGGGGATGAGGTTAGGGTTTCATCTGCGGATTATTTCGGGAGGGGAGGCATATATATAGGTAGATGGAGCTAGGAGGCTCCAAATGAGGTGCGGTTTTCGCCCACATGATCGTGATCGAACGACCTACAGCATGGAAGAGAGTTTGGTGGGTTTTGGGCTGGTTTTTAGGGGGGGTTTTCTGCAACACACAAACGGACTTTCCGGTTACCCGGTTAACCGTTGGAGTACCAAACGACCTCCAAATGGAACGAAAATTGACCGGTGGTCTACCGGTGGTATACCAAGGCCACTTGACAAGCCTCGGTCCATTCCGAGAACGTTCAACTGTTGGGGAACGTAGTAATTTCAAAAAAAAAATCCTACGCACACGCAAGAACATGGTGATGCATAGCAACGAGAGGGGAGAGTGTTGTCCACGTACCCTCGTAGACCGACAGCGGAAGCGTTATCACAACGCGGTTGATGTAGTCGTACGTCTTCACGATCCGACCAATCAAGTACCGAACGCACGGCACTTCCGAGTTCAGCACACGTTCAGCTCGATGACGTCCCTCGAACTCCGATCCAGCCGAGTGTTGAGGGAGAGTTTCGTCAGCACGACGGCGTGGTGACGATGATGATGTTCCACCGACGCAGGGCTTCGCCTAAGCTCCGCAACGGTATTATCGAGGTGTAATATGGTGGAGGGGGGCACCGCACACGGCTAAAATATCGTATATCAAGTGTGTCTTTGGGGTGCCCCCTTGCCCCCGTATATAAAGGAGCAAGGAGGAAAGGGCCGGCCAAGGGGAGGTGGTGCGCCCAAGGGGGGAGTCCTACTCCCACCGGGAGTAGGACTCCTCCTTTCCTTGTGGGAGTAGGAGAAGGGAAGGGGGAAGGAGAAAGAAGGAAGGGGGCGCCCCCCTTCCCTAGTCCAATTCAGACTAGCCCATGGGGAGGGGTGCGGCCACCCTTTGGGGTCTTTCTCTCCTTTCCCGTATGGCCCATTAAGGCCCAATACGAATTCCCGTAACTCTCCGGTACTCCGAAAAATACCCGAATCACTCGGAACCTTTCCGAAGTCCGAATATAGTCGTCCAATATATCGATCTTTACATCTCGGCCATTTCGAGACTCCTCGTCATGTCCCCGATCTCATCCGGGACTCCGAACTCCTTCGGTACATCAACATACATAAACTCATAATAAAACTGTCATCGTAACGTTAAGCGTGCGGACCCTACGGGTTCGAGAACTATGTAGACATGACCGAGACACCTCTCCGGTCAATAACCAATAGCGGAACCTGGATGCTCATATTGGTTCCCACATATTCTACGAAGATCTTTATCGGTCAGACCGCACAACAACATACGTTGTTCCCTTTGTCATCGGTATGTTACTTGCCCGAGATTCGATCGTCGGTATCTCGATACCTAGTTCAATCTCGTTACCGGCAAGTCTCTTTACTCGTTCCGTAATACATCATCCCGCAACTAACTCATTAGTCACAATGCTTGCAAGGCTTATAGTGATGTGCATTACCGAGTGGGCCCAGAGATACCTCTCCGACAATCGGAGTGATAAATCCTAATCTCGAAATAAGCCAACCCAACAAGTACCTTTGGAGCCACCTGTAGAGCACCTTTATAATCACCCATTTACGTTGTGACGTTTGGTAGCACACAAAGTGTTCCTCCGGTAAACAGGAGTTGCATAATCTCATAGTCATAGGAACATGTATAAGTCATGAAGAAAGCAATAGCAACATACTAAACGATCGGGTGCTAAGCTAACGGAATGGGTCAAGTCAATCACGTCATTCTCCTAATGAGGTGATCCCGTTAATCAAATGACAACCCATGTCTATGGCTAGGAAACATAACCATCTTTGATTAACGAGCTAGTCAAGTAGAGGCATACTAGTGACACACTGTTTGTCTATGTATTCACACATGTATTATGTTTCCGGTTAATACAATTCTAGCATGAATAATAAAAATTTATCATGATATAAGGAAATAAATAATACTTTATTATTGCCTCTAGGGCATATTTCCTTCAGTCTCCCACTTGCACTAGAGTCAATAATCTAGTTCACATCGCCATGTGATTTAACATCAATAATTCACATCACCATGTGATTAACACCCATAGTTCACATTTCTATGTGAACAACACTCCAAGGGTTTACTAGAGTAAATAATCTAGTTCACATCGCTATGTGATTAACACCCAAAGAGTACTAAGGTGTGATCATGTATTGATTGTGAGATAATTTTAGTCAACGGGTCTGTCACATTCAGATCCGTAAGGATTTTGCAAATTTCTATGTCTACAATGCTCTGCACGGAGCTACTCTAGCTAATTGCTCCCACTTTCAATATGTATCTAGTCCGAGACTTCGAGTCATCTAGATTTTGTGTCAAAACTTGCATCGACGTAACCCTTTACGACGAACCTTTTGTCACTTCCATAATCGAGAAACATATCCTTATTCCACTAAGGATAATTTTGACCGTTGTCCAGTGATCTACTCCTAGATCACTATTGTAGTCCCTTGCCAAAATCAGTGTAGGGTATACAATAGATCTGGTACACACATGGCATACTTTATAGAACCTATGGCCAAGGCATAGGGAATGACTTTCATTCTCTTTCTATCTTTTGCCGTGGTCGGGCTTTGAGTCTTTACTCAATTTCACACCTTGTAACACAGGCAAGAACTCTTTCTTTGACTGTTCTATTTTGAACTACTTCAAAATCTTATTAAGGTATGTACTCATTGAAAAACTTATTAAGCGTCTACATCTATCTCTATAGATCTTGATGCTCAATATGTAAGCAGCTTCACCGAGGCCTTTCTTTGAAAAACTCCTTTCAAACACTCATTTATGCTTTGCAGAATAATTCTACATTATTTCCAATCAACAATATTTCATTCACATATACTTATCAGAAATGTTGTAGTGCTCCCACTCACTTTCTTGTAAATACAGGCTTCACCGCAAGTCTGTATAAAACTATATCCTTTGATCAACTTATCAAAGCGTATATTCCAACTCCAAGATGCTTGCACCAGTCCATAGATGGATCGCTGGAGCTTGCATATTTTGTTAGCACCTTTAGGATTGACAAAACCTTCTGGTTGCATCATATACAACTCTTATTTAATAAATCCATTAAGGAATGCAGTTTTGTTTATCCATTTGCCAGATTTCATAAAATGCGGCAATTGCTAACATGATTCGGACAGACTTAAGCATCGCTGCGAGTGAGAAAATCTCATCGGTCAACACCTTGAACTTTGTCAAAAACCTTTTTCCGACAAGTCTAGCTTTGTAGATAGTAACACTACTATCAGCGTCCGTCTTCCTCTTGAAGATCCATTTAATCTCAATGGCTTGCCGATCATTGGGAAAGTCAATCAAAGTCCATACTTTGTTCTCAAACATGGATCTCATCTCAGATTTCATGGCCTCAAGGCATTTTGCAGAATCTGGGCTCACCATCGCTTCTTCATAGTTCGTAGGTTTGTCATGGTCTAGTAACATAACCTCCAGAACAGGATTACCGTACCACTCTGGTGCGGATCTTACTCTGGTTGACCTACGAGGTTCAGTAATAACTTGATCTGAAGTTTCATGATCATCATCATTAACTTCCTCACTAATTGGTATAGGCGTCACAGAAACTGGTTTCTACGATGAACTACTTTCCAATAAGGGAGCAGGTACAATTACCTCATCAAGTTCTACTTTCCTTCCACTCACTTCTTTCGAGAGAAACTCCTTCTCTAGAAAGGATCCATTCTTAGCAACGAATGTCTTGCCTTCAGATCTGTGATAGAAGGTGTACCCAATTGTCTCCTTTGGGTATCCTATGAAGACACATTTTCCGATTTGGGTTTGAGCTTATCAGGATGAAACTTTTTCACATAAGCATCGCAACCCCAAACTTTAAGAAACGACAACTTTGGTTGCTTGCCAAACCACATTTCATAAGATGTCGTCTCAACGGATTTAGATGGTACCCTATTTAACGTGAATGCAGCTGTCTCTAATGCATAACCCCAAAACGATAGTGGTAGATCGGTAAGAGACATCATATATCGCACCATATCTAATAAAGCACGTTTATGACGTTCGGACACACCATTACGCTGTGGTGTTCCAGGTGGCGTGAGTTGCGAAACTATTCCGCATTGTTTCAAATGAAGACCAAACTCGTAACTAAAATATTCTCCTCCACGATCAGATCGTAGAAACTTTATTTTCTTGTTACGATGATTTTCTACTTCACTCTGAAATTATATGAACTTTTCAAATGTTTCAGACTTTATGTTTCATTAAGTAGATATATCCATATCTGCTCAAATCATCTGTGAAGGTCAGAAAATAATGATACCTGCTACGAGCCTCAATATTCATCGGACCACATACATCTGTATGTATGATTTCCAACAAATCTGTTGCTCTCTCCATAGTTCCGGAGAACGGCGTTTTAGTCATCTTGCCCATGAGGCACGGTTCGCAAGCATCAAGTGATTCATAATCAAGTGATTCCAAAATCCCATCAGTATGGAGTTTCTTCATGCGCTTTACACCAATATGACCTAAACGGCAGTGCCACAAATAAGTTGCACTATCATTATTAACTTTGAATCTTTTGGCTTCATTATTATGAATATATGTATGACTACGATCGAGATCCAACAAACCATTTTCGTTGGTGTGTATGACCATAGAAGGTTTTTTTATTCATGTAAACAGAACAACAATTGTTCTCTAACTTAAATGAATAACCGTATTGCAATAAACATGATCAAATCATATTCATGCTCAACGCAAACACCAAATAACACTTATTTAGTTTCAACACTAATCCCGAAAGTACAGGGAGTGTGCGATGATGATCATATCAATCTTGGAACTACTTCCAACGCACATCGTCACCTCGCCTTTTTACTAGTCTCTGTTTATTCTGCAACTCCCGTTTCGAGTTACTACTCTTAGCAACTAAACCAGTATCAAATACCGAGGGGTTGCTATAAACACTAGTAAGTACACATCAATAACATGTATATCCAATATACCTTTGTTCAATTTTCCATCCTTCTTATACACCAAATACTTGGGGCAGTTCCGCTTCCAGTGACCAGTCCCTTTGCAGTAGAAGCACTTAGTCTCAGGCTTAGGTACAGACTTGGGCTTCTTCACTTGAGTAGCAACTTGCTTGCCGTTCTTTTTGAAGTTCCCCTTCTATCCCTTTGCCCTTTTCTTGAAACTAGTGGTCTTGTTAACCATCAACACTTGATGTTTTTCTTGATTTCTACCTTCGATGATTTCAGCATCACGAAGAGCTCGGGAATTACTTTCGTTATCCCTTGCATACTATAGTTCATCACGAAGTTCTACTAACTTGGTGATGGTGACTGGAGAATTCTGTCAATCACTATTTTATCTGGAAGATAAACTCCCACTTGATTCAAGCGATTGTAGTACTCAGACAATCTGAGCACATGCTCACTGCTTGAGCTATTCTCCTCCATCTTTTAGCTATAGAACTTGTTGGAGACTTCATATCTCTCAACTCGGGTATTTGCTTGAAATATTAACTTCAACTCCTGGAACATCTCATATGGTCCATGACGTTCAAAACATCTTTGAAGTCCCGATTCTAAGCCGTTAAGCATGGTGCACTAAACTATCAACTAGTCATCATATTGAGCTAGCCAAACGTTCATAACGTCTGCATCTGCTCCTGCAATAGGTCTGTCACCTAGCGGTGCATCAAGGACATAATTTTTCTGTGCAGCAATGAGGATAATCCTCAGATCACGGATCCAATCCGCATCTTTGCTACTAACATCTTTCAACATAATTTTTTCTCTAGGAACATATCAAAAATAAACACAGGGAAGCAACAACGCGAGCTATTGATCTATAACATAATTTGCAAAATACTATCAGGACTAAGTTCATAATAAATTTAAGTTCAATTAATCATATTACTTAAGAACTCCCACTTAGATAGACATCCCTCTAATCCTCTAAGTGATCACGTGATCCATATCAACTAAACCATGTCCGATCATCACGTGAGATGGAGTAGTTTCAATGGTGAACATCACCATGTTGATCATATCTACTATATGATTCACGCTCGACCTTTCGGTCTCCGTGTTCCGAGGCCATATCTGCATATGCTAGGCTCGTCAAGTTTAACCTGAGTATTCCGCGTGTGCAACTGTTTTGCACCCGTTGTATTTGAACGTAGAGCCTATCACACCCGATCATCACGTGGTGTCTCAGCACGAAGAACTTTCGCAACGGTGCATACTCAGGGAGAACACTTTTATCTTGAAATTTTAGTGAGAGATCATGTTATAATGCTACCGTCAATCAAAGCAAGATAAGATGCATAAAAGATTAACATCACATGCAATCAATATAAGTGATATGATATGGCCATCATCATCTTGTGCTTGTGATCTCCATCTTTGAAGCACCGTGCTCGTGATCTCCATCTCCGAAGCACCGTCATGATCACCATCGTCACCGGCGTGACACCTTGATCTCCATCATAGTATCGTTGTCGTCTCGCCAACTTATTGCTTTTACGACTATCGCTACCGCTTAGTGATAAAGTAAAACTATTACATGGCGATTGCAATTCATACAATAAAGCGACAACCATATGGCTCCTGCCAGTTGCCGATAACTCGGTTACAAAACATGATCATCTCATACAACAAATTATATCACATCATGTCTTGACCATATCACATTACAACATGCCCTGCAAAAACAAGTTAGACGTCCTCTATTTTGTTGTTGCAAGTTTTACGTGGCTGCTACGGGCTTAGCAAAAACCGTTCTTACCTACGCATCAAAACCACAACGATAGTTTGTCAAGTTGGTGCTGTTTTAACCTTCGCAAGGACCGGGCGTAGCCACACTCGGTTCAACTAAAGTGAGAGAGACAGACACCCGCCGATCACCTTTAAGCAACGAGTGCTCGCAACGGTGAAACCAGTCTCGCGTAAGCGTACGCGTAATGTCGGTCCGGGCCGCTTCATCTCACAATACCGCTGAACCAATGTATGACATACTGGTAAGCAGTATGACTTATATCGCCCACAACTCACTTGTGTTCTACTCGTGCATAGCATCAACGCATAAAACCAGGCTCGGATGCCACTGTTGGGGAACGTAGTAATTTCAAAAAAAATTCCTACGCACACGCAAGAACATGGTGATGCATAGCAACGAGAGGGGAGAGTGTTGTCCACGTACCCTCGTAGACCGACAGCGGAAGCGTTAACACAACGCGGTTGATGTAGTCGTACGTCTTCACGATCCGACCGATCAAGTACCGAACGCACGGCACCTCCGAGTTCAGCACACGTTCAGCTCGATGACGTCCCTCGAACTCCGATCCAGCCGAGTGTTGAGGGAGTGTTTCGTCAGCACGACGGCGTGGTGATGATGATGATGTTCCAGCGACGCAGGGCTTCGCCTAAGCTCCGCGACGGTATTATCGAGGTGTAATATGATGGAGGGGGGCACCGCACACGGATAAAATATCGTATATCAAGTGTGTCTTTGGGGTGCCCCCTTGCCCCCATATATAAAGGAGCAAGGAGGAAAGGGCTGGCCAAGGGGAGGTGGGGCGCCCAAGGGGGGAGTCCTACTCCCGGTGGGAGTAGGACTCCTCCTTTCCTTGTGGGAGTAGGAGAAGGGAAGGGGGAAGGAGAAAGAAGGAAGGGGTCGCCCCCCTTCCCTAGTCCAATTCGGACTAGCCCATTGGGAGGGGTGCGGCCACCCTTTGGGGTCTTTCTCTCCTTTCCCGTATGGCCCATTAAGGCCCAATACGAATTCACGTAACTCTCCGGTACTCCGAAAAATACCTGAATCACTCGGAACCTTTCCGAAGTCCGAATATAGTCGTCCAATATATCGATCTTTACGTCTCGGCCATTTCGAGACTCCTCGTCATGTCCCCGATCTCATCTGGGACTCCGAACTCCTTCGGTACATCAACATACATAAACTCATAATAAAACTGTCATCGTAACGTTAAGCGTGCGGACCCTACGGGTTCGAGAACTATGTAGACATGACCGAGACACCTCTCCGGTCAATAACCAATAGCGGAACATGGATGCTCATATTGGTTCCCACATATTCTACGAAGATCTTTATCGGTCAGACCGCACAACAACATATGTTGTTCCCTTTGTCATCGGTATGTTACTTGCCCGAGATTCGATCGTCGGTATCTCGATACCTAGTTCAATATCGTTACCGGCAAGTCTCTTTACTCGTTCCGTAATACATCATCCCGCAACTAACTCATTAGTCACAATGCTTGCAAGGCTTATAGTGATGTGCATTACCGAGTGGGCCCAGAGATACCTCTCCGACACTCGGAGTGACAAATCCTAATCTCGAAATAAGCCAACCCAACAAGTACCTTTGGAGCCACCTGTAGAGCACCTTTATAATCACCCATTTACGTTGTGACATTTGGTAGCACACAAAGTGTTCCTCCGGTAAACGGGAGTTGCATAATCTCATAGTCATAGGAACATGTATAAGTCATGAAGAAAGCAATAGCAACATACTAAACGATCGGGTGCTAAGCTAACGGAATGGGTCAAGTCAATCACGTCATTCTCCTAATGAGGTGATCCCGTTAATCAAATGACAACCCATGTCTATGGCTAGGAAACATAACCATCTTTGATTAACGAGCTAGTCAAGTAGAGGCATACTAGTGACACACTGTTTGTCTATGTATTCACACATGTATTATGTTTCCGGTTAATACAATTCTAGCATGAATAATAAACATTTATCATGATATAAGGAAATAAATAATACTTTATTATTGCCTCTTGGGCATATTTTCTTCATCAACACCCGCTCACGAAAAGAAACAAGAGGGGTGCGCCGGAGGACGTGGGAGCGCCGGATTGCAAAACGGACAACGGGGAAAATGCTCGGATGCATGAGACGAACACGTATGCAAATGCAATGCACATGATGACATGATATCAAATGCATGACATGAACAAAATGCAAAACGGAAAACAAAACCCGACCACGAAGGGAATATCATACACAAAGCCGAAAATGGCAAGAGTTGGAGTTACAAATATGGAAAGTTACATCCGGGGTGTTACAACACTCCACCACTACGAGAGGATCTCGTCCCGAGATCTAGGACTGAAAGAACTCCGGATATTCGGAACGGAGATGGTCCTCGCGTTCCCAGGTGGCTTCCCGGTCGGAATGGTGCGACCACTTCACTTTCAGGAATTTGATTGACTTGTTGCGAGTCTTGCGCTCAGTTTCTTCAAGAATAGCAACGGGGTGCTCATGATAAGACAAATCTTCTTGGAGGTCAATCTCTTCGAAGTTGATAGTGCGCTCAGGCGTCTTGAAGCACTTGCGAAGCTGTGACACGTGGAACACATCGTGCACATTCGCGAAGTTGGAAGGAAGCTCAAGTTGATAGGCGAGGTCGCCTCTTTTGCCAATGATCTTGAAAGGACCCACGTATCTAGGGGCAAGCTTCCCTTTGATACCGAAGCGACGAGTGCCTTTCATTGGAGAGACACGGAGGTAGACATGGTCTCCGATCTCGAAAGCCACATCACGATGCTTACTATCATAGTAACTCTTCTGGCGCGATTGCGCGGCTTTGAGATTTTCACGGATGACTTTACACATTTCTTCAGCCTCTGTGATTAAGTCATTGCCAAGAAGTTGGCGTTCACCAGTCTCTGACCAATTGAGAGGAGTACGGCACTTTCTTCCATAGAGAATCTCGAATGGGGCCTTACCCGAACTCGCTTGGAAGTTGTTGTTGTAGGAGAATTTGGCATATGGAAGACAATCTTCCCATTTCATGCCAAAGGAAATGACACAAGCCCTGAGCATATCTTCAAGAATTTGATTGACTCGCTCGACTTGGCCACTAGTTTGAGGATGGAAAGTTGTGCTGAAGCGAATGTTGGTGCCCATGGCCTTCTGGAAGGAGTCCCAGAACTTAGAGGTGAAGATGCTTCCACGATTTGAAGAAATCAATTGTGGAATGCCGTGCAAGGAGACAATTCTGGAGGTGTATAGCTCTGCCAACTGAGCTGCTGTGGTAGATTCTTTGATTGGAAGGAAATGAGCCACTTTAGAAAGCTTGTCGATGACAACGAAGATAGCATCATTTCCGCGCTTGGACTTTGGAAAACCAGTCACGAAGTCCATTTCGATATGATCAAACTTCCATTCTGGGATAGCAAGAGGTTGGAGGAGACCAGCTGGTCGTTGGTGTTCTACTTTCACTCTTCGACAGACATCACATTCATCCACGAATTGAGCAATTTCTCGCTTCATTCGAGTCCACCAATACGACTGCTTGAGGTCATGATACATCTTCGTACTTCCAGGATGAATGGAAAGGAGAGAATTGTGCGCCTCGTTCATTATGACTTTCCTTAGATCACCTTTAGGAACCACCATCCGGTCCTCGAAGAATAAAGTGTCTCTGTCATCAATGCGATAGCACTTGTATTTGGAAAGACCCTTGTCGATACCACGTTTCACCTTCTTCACCATGGCATCAAGAAGTTGTGCCTCACGAATTTGATCTTCCAAAGTAGGGGAGACTATGAGGTTGGCAAGAAAGCCTTGAGGAACAACTTGGAGATTCAGCTTGCGGAAAGCTTCACAAAGATCCGGTTGGAATGGCTTGAGAATTAAGCTGTTGCAATAAGCCTTCCTTCTTAAAGCATCTGCAATGACATTGGCCTTGCCTGGAGTATATTCAATACTCGGATTGTACTCTTGAATCATTTCGACCCATCGAGTCTGCCTGAGGTTGAGGTTGGGCTGAGTGAAGATATACTTGAGACTCTTGTGATCGGTGAATATGTCCACTTGTCTTCCCAACAAGAGATGTCTCCACGTTATTAATGCATGGACAACTGCCGCCAACTCAAGATCATGAGTGGGGTAGTTCTTCTCATTTGGCTTCAACTGACGAGAGGTATAGGCCACAACTTTCTTCTCTTGCATTAACACAGCACCGAGACCTTGAAGAGAAGCATCACAGAAAACTTGAAATGGCTTGGATTCATCAGGAGGAGTCAAGACAGGAGCTGTGACTAGTTTCTCTTTGAGAGTGTTGAAAGCAACGTCACACTCAGGAGACCAGACATACTTCACATGCTTCTGGAGGAGGTTGGAAAGAGGCTTTGCAATCTTAGAGAAATTCTCAACGAATCTTCGGCAATAGCTTGCAAGACCAAGAAAACTGCAGAGCTGCTTGACATTCTGAGGAGGTTCACAATTGCGGACACCTTCTCGGGGTTAACAGCGATGCCCTTGGCAGAGATAATGTGACCAAGGTAAAGAACTTCATCAAGCCAAAACTCACATTTGGAGAACTTCGCATAGAATTTATACTCTCTGAGCTTGTCGAGCACCAATTGCAAATGTTTGGCATGATCCTTCTTATTCTTGGAGAAGACCAATATATCATCGAGATACACCAGGACGAATTCATTGGTATAGGGGTTGAAGATGAAATTCATCATCCGAGAGAATACTGGAGGAGCATTGACAAGGCCGAAAGACATGACAGTATATTCATAAGAACCAAAACTTGTTCTAAACGCTGTCTTGGGAATATCTTCTTCACGAATGCGAATCTGATGATAACCCATACGGAGGTCAAGCTTGGAGAATACTTTAGGACCTTTGAGTTGCTCGAATAGCTCATTGATGTTGGGAAGTGGATACTTATTCTTGATTGTCTTCTTGTTCAATGGACGGTAGTCGACACAGAGTCGGTCCGTGCCATCCTTCTTCTGGACAAAAAGAACACCACAACCCCATGGAGATGAACTCGGTCTGATCAAACCCAGACGCTCTTGTTCATCGAGCTGTTTCTTCAGTTCCTTCAGCTCCTTGGGTCCAAGCTTGTATGGACGTTTGCAAACGGGTTCAGTGCTCGGCTCAAGATCGATAATGAACTCAACTGGCCGGTGAGGAGGCATACCCGGAAGCTCTTCTGGAAAGACATCTTGATACTCACAAACAACTGGAATCTGAGAGATGGCATTCAATTCGCCCTTCTCATTTAGAGAAAACAACCGAATGGTTTCATCACGAGCGGCATAAATGATCACATCCTCAGAAGAGTGTGTCAATTGAATTTCCCTGGCAGCACAATCAAGTTGAGCCTTGTGCTTAGAAAGCCAGTCCATCCCGAGAATTAGATCAATATCCGAGTCACCAAGAACAACTCGAGAAGACAGAAATTTATAGTTTCCCATCTTAATGGAAACATCCGGAACCATGTAGCTTGCATTCATGCATTTTCCCGGAGAGACAACTGCTAACGGTCTAGGCAAACCTTGAAAAACCAACTCATGCTTGGATGCAAATGGTCTTGATATGAAAGAAAGCGATGCACCAGTATCAAAAAGAACTTTTGCAGGAATATCATTAACAGGAAGATTACCCATTATCACATCAGTCGATTCCTCCGCTTGAGCTGCATTCATCATGTTCACCTTTGCAAACTTGGAATTATGCTTGACCACTGCATTGCTGGAAGATCTGACAGGAGGAGGAGGCGGAAGACGCCTTTGGTTGAAGCACTTGTTAGCATAGTGACCTTTCTGCTGACACCTGTTGCAAGTCACCTCTGAGAGTGGACGATGATAAGGAGCATTGGACTTTGGAGCTTGATTCTGAGACTTGTTCTGATAGCCAGAGTTGGAAGAACCATGGCACCTTTGTTCTTCTGCTGGTAAGGCTGACGAAACGGAGGAGGAGGAGGCAACCAGAACTTCTGTTGCTTAGTTGCCACAAGTGAGGAAGAAGAAGACTGAACTGCGTCTCTGACTCTCTTCTTAGAAGCCTCACACTTGAGCTGAGCAGCCTCTTGCTTCAGTGCCATATTATAGAATTGATCAAACTGAGTAGGCTCAACAAGAACGAGAGCTAACTGCAGATCCTCTCTAAGGCCACCTCTAAAATGATAGACCATGCTCTTTTCATCAGGAACGTCTTGTTTAGCGAAGCGAGCAAGTTTCTGAAACTGGATGTTGTATTGATACACGGACATGTTGCCTTGCTTGAGATTGCGGAACTCCTCACGCTTGCTCTCAACAACACTTTGTGGAATGTGGTGCGCTTTGAAGTCCCGACAGAAGTCAGTCCAAGTGATCACACGACCTCCTCTGGAATCTTTGTATTGCTGAAACCAATCAGCAGCTTGGTCCTTGAGCTGAAAAGAAGCGAACTTGACATAGTCCTCAGGCCTGACATTGCTACATTCAAAATGCTTGTTGATGTCCACGAGCCAATCATCGGCATCCGTGGCCTCGGCACAGTAGCTGAAAGACTTGGTCTGATTTGCGAGAAACTGGTTGAGTGTAGCGAAGTGAGGCTGATTGTTGCCTTGACCTTGATTGCCTTGATTGCCTTGCCCTTGGGTGCGTTCTTGCAAGAGTTGCAGAATCATCTGAGCATTGGCGTTGGTGGCTGCCATGATAGCTTGCCATGCCTCCGGAGGCGGAGGCGGTGGCGGAGGGTTCGCCTGACTCCCTTCATTGCGATCCGGATTCTGACGCATTGGTGGAGCCATCCTGAAGAGGGTGACATCCGTTAGCATCCTGATAGACAAATAGATAAGTAGAATCAACGGACAGAAATTGCAACATATAGTCTTCATAATAAACATTCGAACGAAGATGAACGAATGAATTCCATAGTAAATCATCAAACTTCCATAAGTTGAGAAGCCACTTAGAAAAAGGTATGGAATCAACATTTGATTTCGAAGCAACTCAAATACCACAAGTCAAAACAAAACAAAGTATTGGCTTGCAGAATAAGCCGGAACAAACATATGATAGATATTTCGTCCGAAGTTTTCGTGGTGGGGCCCACACAGGCTCGATCGTACAGCACCATCATGTACAAGGTTGTGCACATGACATACGAAGCGTCCCCGAGTCGGCATAGCCAAGGACTCTTTAAGACACTACGAGACCACTGTAAAACCAACCGTGTACAGGCGTACCACTAGACGTCGAACCCCAATCTCATATCATGCGTCTGTCGGAAAGATATCCTAAGAGCTACTTGAATTCCCACTTATAAACTCCCGAAACTTTCTGGTTATGCAATCTGGTGTTGGGGATACAGGGGACACAAAATATATCACCCAAACTAGCAATCCCTAGATCCAGCTGTATCCATTCGTCAACACATAACCAAGAAACCTTCGGAAATCGTGTACCTCAACCTTCGAAAAACATCTGTTATACGAGTAATGGCAATACTCCCGAACTCCCGCCCCAGTACTGGGTGGCGTCGAGGTGATCTCACCAACAACTGCATAAAAGAGATTTCGATATCGGCGAAACTCAGTTATTCCAGAACTGCAACGATAAAATTGTGACGACAACACCTCGGAGCTCAACTCCCCGGGACACTGCCACAACCCCTAAATGTCAGGAGGCACCAAGAACAATGTTCTCGTCACAAAACCATCGGAACGATTCTAAGATACCCGCGTGATCCTAAAAAAAATTTTAGTGAAATTTGAGGAGAGAAGAGTCAAAACTTCTACGTCAGGAGACCTCACCAGAGTGACGAAGGGACTGAGGAGTAAAAAGAATCCTACTCTCCGATATATATAATCCTAAGACTCAAAACATTTTGTTCTAGACTCAACAACGCCAGCGATTCGATCAAGCAGGGGGCTCCTAAGTCGGGGATGGCTCTGATTACCAACTTGTAACGCCCACGATGCGGCTATATCTCCCACGTGTCGAGGCACGACTTAGAGGCATAACCGCATTGTGGTTTTGTCGCAAGTAGGGTCATCTTCACACAATCCCATGTAATGAACAAGAATGGGATAACGAGAGTTGGCTTACAATCGCCACTTCACACAATACATAAATATAATTCATACATCATCCAAAATACACACATAGACCGACTACGGTCAAGATCCAAATGAAAATAAGATAACCCCAAATGCTAGATCCCCGATCGTCCCAACTGGGCTCCACTACTGATCATCAGGAAAAGACACATAGTAACGACCACGTTCCTCATCGAACTCCCACTTGAGATCGATCCCATCATCTGCACTGGCATTGTCGGCACCTGCAACTGTTTTGGTAGAATCTGTGAGTCATGAGGACTCAGCAATCTCACACCCGCGAGATCAAAACTATTTAAGCTTATAGGAAAGGATGGTGTAATGAGGTGGAGCTGCAGCAGGCAACAAGCATATATGGTGGCTAACATACGCAAATGAGAGCGAGAAGAGAAGCAACGGAACGGTCGTCATCTAGCAATGACCAAGAAGTGATCCTGAACTCCTACTTACGTCATGCATAACTAAAACCGTGTTCACTTCCTGGACTCCGCCGAGAAGAGACCATCACGGCTACACACACGGTTGATGTATTTTGGTTAAGTCAAGTGACAAGTTCTCTACAACCGGACATTAACAAATTCTCATCTGCCTCATAACCGCGGGCACGGCTTTCGAAAGATAATACCCTGCAGGGGTGTCCCAACTTAGCCCATCATAAGCTCTCACGGTCAACGAAGGATAAACCTTCTCCCGGAAAGACCCGATCAGTCTCGGAATCCCGGTCTACAAGACATTTCGACAATGGTAAAACAAGACCAGCAAAGCCGCCCGAATGTGCCGATAAATCCCGATAGGAGCAGCACATATCACGTTCTCAGGGCACACCGGATTGTCCAAGCTTCCGATAGGCGAGCCCAGAGTTGCCCCTGGTGGCCACCGGCGACTGACAGGTTGGACCAATACTCATAGGAGCACTGGCCCGGGGGTTTAAATAAAGATGACCCTCGGGCTCGCGAAAACCCGGGGGAAAAGGCTTAGGTGGCAAATGGTAAAACCAAAGTTGAGCCTTGCTGGAGGAGTTTTATTCAAGGCGAACTGTCAAGGGGGTCCCATAAATCACCCAACCGCGTAAGGAACGCAAACTCAAGGAACATAATACCGGTATGATAGAAACTAGGGCGGCAAGAGTGGAACAAAACACCAGGCATAAGGCCGAGCCTTCCACCCTTTACCAAATATATAGATGCATTAATATAATAAGAGATATTGTGATATCCCAAAATATCCATGTTCCAACATGGAACCAACTTCATCTTCACCTGCAACTAGCAACGCTATAAGAAGGGCTGAGCAAAAGCGGTAACTTAGCCAAACAACGGTTTGTTAGGAAAAGATGGTTAGGGGCTGACATGGCAATATGGGAGGCATGATATAGCAAGTGGTAGGTAGCGCAGCCTGGTAATAGAGTGAACAACTAGCAAAGCAAAGATAGAAGTGATTTCGAGGGGTGGTCATCTTGCCTTCAAGGTTCTCAGAGTTGTCGAAAGCTTGATCCTCGTAAGCGTACCCAACAGGTTCCTCGTTCACGAACTCGTCTCCCGGCTCTACCCAAGTCAAGAACACAAGCAAAGGAACCACAATCAATTACGCAAAATGCACAAGCAACATGATGCAAAACATGTATGATATGCGAGATATGATATGCGATGCATATGCGTGCTCCGGAAGGAAAAGATGAACAAGGCAGTAACTTGGCAAACCAAGCATGCCACTGGAAAGATGAGATGATTTCGGTCAAAATCGATATAAAGATCACCGGAAACGGATGCAGGGTTTGCAAATGGCAAGCAAAATAAGAATGACACGAATCTGCGATTAACAGCATGATAGCACTTAGAATGCAACAAGTAACAATGCTACAGCACTCCAACGTAGCAACAAAGCATATGACACTAATCTACAGGAGATGCTTGACAAAAAATGAACACTGATCTATGGCTAGATCACAACATAACAAGCTCAAACAAGCATGGCAAAAGTGCAAAAGATAACAGGTTCACAGACAGTGAAATTACTGGACATGTCTGAAAGCAGCATCAGGTAGCAATGTTTAGAGCACGAAATCAACATGCTACAGGAACTTAACATAGCAAAACAAGGCATGACAGTATTCTACTAGATGCATATGACAAAAGTCTCTTACTGACCATAAGCCAAAAAGGACCAGAAGATATGATGGAAACCTTGTAAACATAGCAAGTTTCGTTAACAGGTTTCAGACAGCAGAAAACAGAGCATGGCAGAAACAATAATATGAAGGCATCTTGGTGAGCTTGATGCACTCACCACAAAGCAATGCATGACAAAACAAGCATATCTACAGCAAGATGGCATGTTTACGAAGCTAACCATGGCAAGAGCAAGTACATAGCATGTATGAAACAACTACAACAAGCTTGGCAAAATTGAACATCATGTTAAGAATCTGCCAGAAATATTTTATAGCAAAAGTAGAGCAAGATTGAGTCATGCTATGGCACTCCATAATTGCAAACAAGGGCAGGAATGGATCAATTACAACAATATCTACAAAACATCCTTACTAAACATCTCCAAAATATGCATGGATCTCTGTAGCATCAAGTTTACATGGCAACAAAATAACAGCAGACAAAGACTTGAAGAAATTACTAAAGTCCCTGAAATCAGAAACATTACGGGGCCTAGTTTGCATGCTTGTTCTAGTCAGCACAGAGATCACAAAAATACATGGCATACACCTCTGGAAAGATGGCATGTCATACAACAAAACACATGTAGAGCTCATGCCCATAAGATGCACAAATTAAATGATACAAAAATAACAAATCCTCAAGTTCTGCTAAGTAACAGCAGACAACAGCAACTAGCACTCTTGCGCCAGAGATTTGGGCATCAAGATGGACTCAAATGAACATGATGCAATTGAACAAAATGTAGAGCATCACGAGACGAACATTTTGATGTATTACACGCGTGAAACGGAGCTATATGCAGAGAGTTACGATGCTATGAATAGGTGCATATATTGTAAAATTCCCAGGGACAAAAAAAACAACCTCCGGATCTAGGGTTGACCACGGCACGGATTACGATGCGGCGGCGGATCTCGCCGGATCCATGCCGGAGGGATAGTTGGCGAGCTCGCCGGAGGGGGCGTGGACGACGGCGGCCGGCAGCGGGAGGCGCGGAGGACGGCGGGGAAGCACGGCGGCGCGGCGCGCGGGGCGGCGGCGATCTGGGAGG
>NC_057808.1:273667502-273697489 GCF_018294505.1 Triticum aestivum
GCGCATGCGGCGGAGGCGCGCGGGAGGAGCGGGCCGGGAGGGCCCCGTACGGGCTTCCCGGGCCGGCGGCGCTGGGCGGCGGCGCGGGACACGTGGCGGGCGGCCGTTGGACAGTGGCGGCGGCGGACGTGTCCGTGGGTGGGAATTTTGTCCGGCGGCGCGGAGGGGACGAGCTTAGGGTTTCATCTGCGGATTATTTCGGGAGGGGAGGCATATATATAGGTAGAGGGAGCTAGGAGGCTCCAAATGAGGTGCGGTTTTCGCCCACACGATCGTGATCGAACGAACTACAGCATGGAAGAGAGTTTGGTGGGTTTTGGGCTGGCTTTTAGGGGGGTTTTGCTGCAACACACAAACGGACTTTGCGGTTACCCGGTTAATCGTTGGAGTACCAAACGACCTCCAAATGGAACGAAACTTGACCGGTGGTCTACCGGTGGTATACCAAGACCACTTGACAAGCCTCGGTCCATTCCGAGAACGCTCAACACCCGCTCACGAAAAGAAACAAGAGGGGTGCGCCGGAGGAGGTGGGAGCGCCGGATTGCAAAACGGACAACGGGGAAAATGCTCGTGTGCATGAGACGAACACGTATGCAAATGCAATGCACATGATGACATGATATGAAATGCATGACATGAACAAAATGCAAAACAGAAAACAAAACCTGACCACGAAGGGAATATCATACACAAAGCCGAAAATGGCAAGAGTTGGAGTTACAAATATGGAATGTTACATCCGGGGTGTTACATGGGAGACCACGCGAAGATGTCCTGATTCTCACGGAGGAAATCGACGACCTCGCCTTCCTATTTGCTGTCGAGGTGAGCACCTATGACAGCAAACTTCTCCGGGTGGTTCGGGTCCAAGGGAATCTTCTTGCTTTCTTTGGCCGGCTGGAAGGAGCTTTGGATCTGGCGACAGGTCCGGCTGCTTGCTGGCCATGGCCACCACCCGGTCCAGGAGCTTTCTCTCGGCAGCAATCACAAGGGACTCGGCTAGCCGACTGCTAGCTGCAGCACATGCGGCCGACTTCTTGTAGTCTCCATCTATGGTGATAATGCCCTTGGTTCCCGGCATCTTCATCTTGAGGTAGGCATAGTGTGGTACCACCATGAACTTGGCCAGAGCGGGCCGGTCAAGCAACGCGTGGTAGGGGCTCTCCAGGTCAACCACCTCAAACCAAATCGCTTCGCGGAGGAAGTGATCTTTGTCTCCGAAGAGGACATCTATCTTGATCTTGCCGATTGATGAGCAGGAAAGGCCAGGTACAATGCCGTGGAAGACAGTCCGACTGGGCTGGGGCTGCTTCTCTTTAATGCACAACTTCTCCATGGTGTCGCGGTAAAGGATGTTGATGTTGCTACCGCCGTCTATCAGAACTCGGGAGAAACGAGCAACTCGCCTCTCTGTTGCAAAGGTGGCATCCAACACCAAGGCATAGGAACCCAGAGAAGGCATCACCTCCGGGTGGTCAGCTTGGCTCCAGCTGATGGGCTTCTCGGACCAGTGCATAAACTCTGGGGCTTCTGAAGCGGCAGCATTCACCTCTCGGTGCTACTGACGCCGGCTATGCTTGTCGTCGGCCACACTGGTGAAGACGATGTAAGCTCCGTGTTCTTCAGGGAATTCATCCTGGATGGAGCCGACTGCTGGATGGGCCGCCGGCTGCTAAGGAGGCGGCGCTGGCTGGCCAGCAGGCGGAGGAGGCAGCAGTCCTTCGCCCTTGGAGATTCGAGTGAGCCAGTGGCACTTCCGGGTGGTGTGGTTGGATGGCTTCGTGCTGTTGTGGAACTTGCAGGGAGCATCGAGGGTTTGCTCATAGGAGAAGGCGGGCAACCAAGCAGGCTTGCCGCCCTTCTGATGCTTGGGGCCGGGTTGTCCCTCCGGCTGCTGATCCTCAACTGTCGCCACCTGCCGGCTGGTGGAAGCCGGCTGCGGGGCCTTGCGCTTGTTGTCGTTCTGTTGCTGGCGCCGACTGTTGTCACCAGCCTGTTGGAAATATGCCCTAGAGGCAATAATAAAATAGGTTATTATTATATTTCCTTGTTCATGATAATCGTTTATTATCCATGCTAGAATTGTATTGATAGGAAACTCAGATACATGTGTGGATACATAGACAACACCATGTCCCTAGTAAGCCTCTAGTTGACTAGCTCGTTGATCAATAGATGGTTACGGTTTCCTGACCATGGACATTGGATGTCGTTGATAACGGGATCACATCATTAGGAGAATGATGTGATGGACAAGACCCAATCCTAAGCCTAGCACAAGATCGTGTAGTTCGTTTGCTCAGAGCTTTTCTAATGTCAAGTATCATTTCCTTAGACCATGAGATTGTGCAACTCCCGGATACCGTAGGAATGCTTTGGGTGTACCAAACATCACAACGTAACTGGGTGGCTATAAAGGTGCGCTACAGGTATCTCTGAAAGTGTGTGTTGGGTTGGCACGAATCGAGACTGGGATTTGTCACCCCGTGTAAACGGAGAGGTATCTCTGGGCCCACTCGGTAGGACATCATCATAATGTGCACAATGTGACCAAGGAGTTGATCATGGGATGATGTGAGTTACGGAACGAGTAAAGAGACTTGCCGGTAACGAGATTGAACAAGGTATAGGGATACCGACGATCGAATCTCGGGCAGGTAACATATCGATAGACAAAGGGAATTGAATACGGGATTGATTGAATCCCCGACATCGTGGTTCATCCGATGAGATCATCGTGGAACATGTGGGAGCCAACATGGGTATCCAGATCCCGCTGTTGGTTATTGACCGGAGAACGTCTCGGTCATGTCTGCATGGTTCCCGAACCCGTAGGGTCTACACACTTAAGGTTCGATGACGCTTGGGTTATAGGGAATAGATATACATGGTTACCGAATGTTGTTCAGAGTCCCGGATGAGATCCCGGACGTCACGAGGAGTTCCGGAATGGTCCGGAGGTAAAGATTTATACATGGGAAGTCCTGTTTTGGTCAACGGAAAAGTTTCGGGTGATATCGGTAATGTACCGGGACCACCGGGAGGGTCCCGGGGGTCCACCAAGTGGGGCCACCAGCCCCAGAAGGCTGCGTGGGCCAAGTGTGGGAGGGGATCAGCCCCAGGTGGGCTGGTGCGCCCCCTCACTAGAGCCCAAGGCGCATGGGAAAGTGGGAGGGGGCAAACCCTAGGTCCAGATGGGCCTTAAGGCCCACCCTAGTGGCGCCCCCCCCCTCTCCTCCCCTTGGCCGCACCCCTTGGATGGGATCTAGGGCTGGCCACCACCCCTTGGGGTGGGAACCCTAGAGGGGGCGCAGCCCCCTCCCCCCCTATATATAGTTGAGGTTTGGGGCTGCCCAAGACATGAGAACGTCTCTCTTTCAGCGCAGCCCTACCCCTCTCCCTCCTCCTCCTCTCCCGCGGTGCTTGGCGAAGCCCTGCGGGATTGCCACGCTCCTCCATCACCACCACGCCGTCGTGCTGCTGCTGGATGGAGTCTTCCCCAACCTCTCCCTCTCTCCTTGCTGGATCAAGGCGTGGGAGACGTCACCGGGCTGCACGTGTGTTGAACGCGGAGGCACCGTTCTTCGGTGCTTAGATCGGAATCAACCGCGATCTGAATCGCTACGAGTACGACTCCTTCATCCGCGTTCTTGCAACGCTTCCGCATCGCGATCTACAATGGTATGTAGATGCACTCTCCTTCCCCTCGTTGCTAGGTTACTCCATAGATTGATCTTGGTGATGCGTAGAAAATTTTGAATTTCTGCTACGTTCCCCAACAGTGGCATCATGAGCTAGGTCTATGCGTAGTTTCTATGCACGAGTAGAACAAAAAGTAGTAGTGGGCGTAGATGTTGCCAATTCTTCTTGCCGCTACTAGTCTTATCTTGTTTCGGCGGCATTGTGGGATGAAGCGGCCCGGACCGACCTTACACGTACGCTTACGTGAGACAGGTTCCACCGACTGACATGCACTAGTTGCATAAGGTGGCTAGCGGGTGTCTGTCTCTCCCACTTTAGTCGGAACGGATTCTATGAAAAGGGTCCTTATGAAGGGTAAATAGAAATTGGCATATCACGTTGTGGTTTTACGTAGGTAAGAAACGTTCTTGCTAGAAACCTATACAAGCCACGTAAAAACTTGCAACAACAATTAGAGGACGTCTAACTTGTTTTTGCAGCATGTGCTATGTGATGTGATATGGCCAGAAGATGTGATGAATGATATATGTGATGTATGAGATTGATCATATTCTTGTAATAGGAATCACGACTTGCATGTCGATGAGTATGACAACCGGCAGGAGCCATAGGAGTTGTCTTTATTTTTTGTATGACCTGCGTGTCATTGAATAACGCCATGTAAATTACTTTACTTTATTGCTAAGCGCGTTAGCCATAGAAGTAGAAGTAATAGTTGGCGAGACAACTTCATGAAGACACAATGATGGAGATCATGATGATGGAGATCATGGTGTCATGCCGGTGACGAAGGTGATCATGACGCGCCTCAAAGATGGAGATCAAAGGCGCAAGATGATATTGGCTATATCACGTCACTTTATGATTTGCATGTGATGTTTGTCATGTTTACATCTTATTTGCTTAGAACAACGGTAGCATAAATAAGATGATCCCTCACTAAAATTTCAAGAGACGTGTTCCCCCTAACTGTGCACCGTTGCGAAGGTTCGTTGTTTCGAAGCACCACATGATGATCGGGTGTGATAGATTCTAACGTTCGAATACAACGGGTGTTGACGAGCCTAGCATGTACAGACATGGCCTCGGAACACATGCGAAACACTTAGGTTGACTTGACGAGCCTAGCATGTACAGACATGGCCTCGGAACACAAGAGACCGAAAGGTCGAACATGAGTCGTATAGCAGATACGATCAACATGGAGATGTTCACCGATGATGACTAGTCCGTCTCACGTGATGATCGGACACGGCCTAGTTTGACTCGGATCATGTATCACTTAGATGACTAGACGGATGTCTATCTGAGTGGGAGTTCATTAATCAGATGAACTTAATTATCATAAACATAGTCAAATGGTCTTTGCAAATTATGTCATACGCTTTAGTTCTACTGTTTAAGATATGTTCCTAGAGAAAATTTAGTTGAAAGTTGGTAGTAGCAATTATGCGGACTGGGTCCGTAAACTGAGGATTGTCCTCATTGCTGCACAGAAGGCTTATGTCCTTAATGCACCGCTTGGTGTGCTGAACCTCAGCGTCGTCTGTAGATGTTGCGGAACATCTGACATACACGTTTTGATGACTACGTGATAGTTCAGTGCGTAATGCTAACGGTTTAGAATTGTGGCACCAAAGACGGTTTTTAAAACGTCGCAGAACATATGAGATGTTCCGAAGACTGAAATCGGGATTTCAGACTAGTGCCCACGTCAAGAGGTATGAGACCTCTGACAAGTTTCTTAAGCCTGCAGACTAAGGGAGAAAAGCTCAATCGTTGAGCATGTGCTCAGATTGTCTGAGTACCACAATCGCTTGAATCGAGTGGGAGTTAATCTCCCAGATGAGATAGTGATAGTTCTCCATAGTCACTGCCACCAAGCTAGTATAGCTTCGTGATGAACTATAACATATCAGGGATAGACATGATGATCCTTGAGCAACTCGCGATGTTTGACACTGTGAAAGTAGAAATCAAATAGGAGCATCAATTGTTGATGGTTGGTAAAACCACTAGTTTCTAGAAGGGCAAGGGCAAAAGGGATACTTCATGAAATAGCAAATCATTTGCTGCTCTAGTGGAGAATCCCAAGGTTGAACCCAAACCCGAGACTAAGTGCTTCTGTAATGAGAGGAACGGTCACTGAAGCAGTACTACCCTAGATGCTTGGTAGATGAGAAGGCAGGCAAGGTCGACAGAAGTATATTGGATATACGTTATATGAACGTGTACTTTACTAGTACACCTAGTAGCACTAGGGTATTAGATACCGGTTCGGTTGCTAAGTGTTAGTAACTCGAAATAAAAGCTGCGGAATAAACGGAGACTAGCTAATGGTGAGATGACGATATGTGTTGGAAGTGTTTCCAAGGTTGATGTGATCAAGCATCGCATGCTCCCTCTACCATCGAGATTTGGTGTTTGCGTTGAGCATGATTGGATTATGTTTATCGCAATACGGTTATTCATTTAAGGAGAATAATGGTTACTCTGTTTATTTGAATAATACCTTCAATGGTCTTGCACCTAAAATGAATCTCGATCGTAGTGATACACATGTTCGTGCCAAAAGATATAAAATAGTAATGATAGTTCCACATACTTGTGGCACTGCCATTTGAGTCATATTGGTATAGAACGCATGAAGAAGCTCCATGTAGATGGATCTTTGGACTCACTCGTTTTTGAAAAGATTGAGACATGCGAACCATGTCTATTGGTATATATGCATGAAGAAACTCCATGCAGATGGATCGTTTGGACTCACTTGATTTTGAATCACTTGAGACATGCAAATCATACCACATGGGCAAGATGACTGAAAGTCCTCGTTTTCAGTAAGATGGAACAAGAGAGCAACTTATTGGAAGTAATACATTTTGATGTATGCAGTCCAATGAGTGCTGAGGCATGCAGTGGATATCGTTATGTTCTTACTTCACAGATGATTTGAGTAGATGCTGAGTGTATTTACTTGATGAAACACAAGTCTGAATTATTGAAAGGTTCAAGTAATTTCAGAGTGAAGTTGAAGGTCGTCGTGACAAGAGGATAAAATGTCTGTGATATGATCATAGAGATGAGTATCTGAGTTACGAGTTTGGCACACAATTAAGACATTGTGGAAAGTATTTCACAACTAATACCGCCTGGAACACCATAGTGTGATGATGTGTCCGAACATCATAACTACACCCTATTGGATATGGTGCATACCATGATGTCTCTTATCAAATTACCACTATCGTTTATGGGTTAGGCATTAGAGACAACCGCATTCACTTTAAAAGGGGCACCACGCAATTCCGTTGAGACGACACCGTTTAGAGAAACCTAAGTTGTCGTTTCTTAAAAGTTTGGGGCTGCGATGCTTATGTGAAAAAGTTTCAGGCTGATAAGCTCGAACCCAAAGCGGATAAATGCATCTTCATAGAATAACCAAAACAGTTGGGTATACCTCCTATTTCAGATCTGGAAGCAAAAGTGATTGTTTCTAGAAACGGGTCCTTTCTCGAGGAAAAGTTTCTCTCGAAAGAATTGAGTGGGAGGATGGTGGAGACTTGATAAGGTTATTGAACCGTCACTTCAACTAGTGTGTAGCAGGGCACAGGAAGTTGTTCCTGTGGCACCTACACCAATTGAAGTGGAAGCTTATGATAGTGATCATGAAACTTCGGATCAAGTCACTACCAAACCTCGTAGGACGACGAGGATGCGTGCTACTTCAGAGTGGTACGTGATCCTGTCTGAGATATCATGTTGTTGGACAATACTGAACCTACGAGCTATGGAGAAGCGATGGTGGGCCCATATTCCGACAAATGGTTAGAAGCCATGAAATCCGAGATAAATGGATCTTTGAGAAGAAGACGGACGTGGACGGTAATGTTACCGTCTATGAAGCTCGACTTGTGGCAAAGAGTATTTTCACAAGTTCAAGGAGTTGACTACGATGAGATTTTCTCATCCGTAGCGATGCTTAAGTCCGTCGGAATCATGTTAGCATTAGCTGCATTTATGAAATCTGGCAGATGGATGTCAAAACAAGTTTCCTTACCAGTTTTCATAAGGAAAGGTTGTATGTGATACAATCAGAAAGGTTTTGTCGATCCTAAGGATGCTAAAAGGTATGCTAGCTCCAGCGATCCTTCCATGGACTAGAGCAAGCATCTCGGAGTCAGAATATACGCTTTGATGGAGTGATCAAAGTTTTTGGGTTTATACAAAGTTTGTTAGAAACTTGTATTTACAATAAAGTGAGTGGGAGCGCTACAACATTTCTGATAAGTATATGTGAATGACATATTGTTGATCCGAAATGATGTAATATTTCTGGAAAGCATAAAGGGTTGTTTGAAAGGAGTTTTTCAAAGGAAGACCTGGATAAAGCTGCTTACATATTGGGCATCAAGATCTATAGAGATAGATCAAGACGCCTGAGTAAGACTCAAGACCCGACCACAGCAGAAGAGAGAGAAAGGACGAAGGTCGTCCCCTATGCTTTAGACGTAGGCTCTACAGTATGCTATGCTGTGTACCGCACATGAAGTGTGCCTTGCCATGAGTTGGTCAAGGGGTACAATAGTGATCCGGGAATGGATCACATGACAGCGGTCGAACTTATCCTTAGTATCTAGTGGACTAAGGAATTTTCTCGATTATGGAGGTGAAAAGGAGTTCGTCGTAAAGAGTTACGTCGATGCGAACTTTGACACTAATCCGGATGACTCTGAGTAGTAAACCGGATTCGTATAGTAGAGCAATTATTTGAAATGGCTCCAAATAGCGCGTGGTAGCATCCACAAGATGACATAGATATTCGTAAAGCACACACGGATCTGAAAGGTTCAGACCCGTTGACTAATAACCTCTCTCACAAGCATAACATGATCAAACCAGAACACATTGAGTGTTAATCACATAGTGATGTGAACTAGATTGTTGACTCTAGTGAACTCTTTGGATGTTGGTCACATGGTGATGTGACCTATGAGTGTTAATCACATGGTGATGTGGACTAGATTATTGACTCTAGTGCAAGTGGGAGACTGTTGGAAATATGCCCTAGAGGCAATAATAAAATAGATTATTATTATATTTCCTTGTTCATGATAATCGTTTATTATCCATGCTAGAATTGTATTGATAGGAAACTCAGATACATGTGTGGATACATAGACAACACCATGTCCCTAGTAAGCCTCTAGTTGACTAGCTCGTTGATCAATAGATGGTTACGGTTTCCTGACCATGGACATTGGATGTCGTTGATAACGGGATCACATCATTAGGAGAATGATGTGATGGACAAGACCCAATCCTAAGCCTAGCACAAGATCGTGTAGTTCGTTTGCTCAGAGCTTTTCTAATGTCAAGTATCATTTCCTTAGACCATGAGATTGTGCAACTCCCGGATACCGTAGAAATGCTTTGGGTGTACCAAACGTCACAACGTAACTGGGTGGCTATAAAGGTGCGCTACAGGTATCTCCGAAAGTGTCTGTTGGGTTGGCACGAATCGAGACTGGGATTTGTCACTCCGTGTAAACGGAGAGGTATCTCTGGGCCCACTTGGTAGGACATCATCATAATGTGCACAATGTGACCAAGGAGTTGATCACGGGATGATGTGAGTTACGGAATGAGTAAAGAGACTTGCCGGTAACGAGATTGAACAAGGTATAGGGATACCGACGATCAAATCTCGGGCAAGTAACATATCGATAGACAAAGGGAATTGAATACGGGATTGATTGAATCCCCGACATCGTGGTTCATCCGATGAGATCATCGTGGAACATGTGGGAGCCAACATGGGTATCCAGATCCCGCTATTGGTTATTGACCGGAGAACGTCTCGGTCATGTCTGCATGGTTCCCGAACCCGTAGGGTCTACACACTTAAGGTTCGATGACGCTTGGGTTATAGGGAATAGATATACGTGGTTACCGAATGTTGTTCGGAGTCCCGGATGAGATCCCGGACGTCATGAGGAGTTCCGGAATGGTCCGGAGGTAAAGATTTATATATGAGAAGTCCTGTTTTGGTCACCGGAAAAGTTTTGGGTGATATCGGTAATGTACCGGGACCACCGGGAGGGTCCCGGGGGTCACCAAGTGGGGCCACCAGCCCCAGAAGGCTGCGTGGGCCAAGTGTGGGAGGGGATCAGCCCCAGGTGGGCTGGTGCGCCCCCTCACCAGGGCCCAAGGCGCATGGGAGAGTGGGAGGGGCAAACCCTAGGTCCAGATGGGCCTTAAGGCCCACCCTAGTGGCGCCCCCCCTCTCCTCCCCTTGGCCGCACCCCTTGGATGGGATCTAGGGCTGGCCGCCACCCCTTGGGGTGGGAACCCTAGAGGGGGCGCAGCCCCCCCCCCCTATATATAGTTGAGGTTTGGGGCTGCCCAAGACATGAGAACGTCTCTCTTTCAGCGCAGCCCTACCCCTCTCCCTCCTCCTCCTCTCCCGCGGTGCTTGGCGAAGCCCTGCGGGATTGCCACGCTCCTCCATCACCACCACGCCGTCGTGCTGCTGCTGGATGGAGTCTTCCCCAACCTCTCCCTCTCTCCTTGCTGGATCAAGGCGTGGGAGACGTCACCGGGCTGCACGTGTGTTGAACGCGGAGGCACCGTTCTTCGGTGCTTAGATCGGAATCAACCGCGATCTGAATCGCTACGAGTACGACTCCTTCATCCGCGTTCTTGCAACGCTTCCGCATCGCGATCTACAATGGTATGTAGATGCACTCTCCTTCCCCTCGTTGCTAGGTTACTCCATAGATTGATCTTGGTGATGCGTAGAAAATTTTGAATTTTTGCTATGTTCCCCAACACAGCCGGCGTTCGAGGAGTCGGAGGGAGCACCTTCCCGGACGCGTCCACGTGGAGCTCCGACTTCATGGAGGAATCGGCGGTGGCGTACTTGTCTGCTATAATCAGCAGTTCACCGAGTGTGGCCGGCTCGTCGGAAAGGAGTCGGTGCTTGAGCAAGGTGCCCTCTCGGCACCCGGCGGTGAAGTACTCTATGGCTTGCATCTCGTGCAACCCTTCGCAGGAGTTGCGCAGTTCGGCCCACCGCGTCAAGTAGTCGTGAGTGGACTCGGTGGGACCTTGGATGCACAGAGAAAGCTGGCGGGGCTTGGACGGCCGCTTGTAGGTGCTGGTGAAGTTGCGGATGAAGACTTCGGTGAAGTCTATCCAACCGTTGACACTATAGGGCTTGAGGCTTCAGCCATGTCCGGGTCGTGCCCTGAAGCATGAGGGGCACGTACTTCACGGCAACGCGCTTGTTGCTGTTTGCTATGTTGACCGTGGTGGAGTGATCGACCAGCCAATCTTCGGGCTTCACGGAGCCGTTGTACTTGGGCGTGTCTCGAGGGAGGGAGAACCCTTTGGGGAAGGGCTCGTCGCGAATGCGGGGGCCAAAACAAGGCGGACCGATTGCCTCTTCTTCTTCTAACACCAGGGATCGAGCTAGGCGGTCGATCCGATGGCGGGCATCGTTCTCTCCGACTCCTTCACAGCGGCCCAGCCGGTCGCCGAGAGTCGGGTGCTCAATAGGCGGCGGGGAGGCACGCCTCTCCCTGCGAGGAGGAGGAGGAGGCGGACGATCGTCCCGTCATTCCACTGCTCGTGGGCGGCCGTCTTGGTCGCGCTCGATGGTGAGGCGTGTGCGGCTGCAGCTAGCCGCCGGCTCTCGGTCTCGTCTGTCGCGGACGCCGCCTGTCGGTGTCCGGGAGGTCGTGCCTTGGTCTTGGCGGGGGGGGGGGAGGATTCTCGGCCTGCGCGCTGGGTTCCACCACGCGGTAGCCGACTTCTTGCTGCGCGGCAGTCGCGTCGATGAGCTGGTGAACGCGCTCTGTCATGCAGCGACGATCGTCGCCCTCCAGATGGTCCAGCTCGTCTACTGCCGCCTGGGCAACGTGTATGTTCTCCATGGGCATGGCGTAGACAGGGCGGTCTACCCCGAACATGTTGGCGACGGCAGCGCCACACTGTCGGACCGTGCCCATGCGGCTGGGCTCGCCAACAGCCGGCGTGCCGCCAATGGCGCGGTCGATCTCGCGCTGATAGGCCTCGGAGATGCGTCTCATGGTAGCCAACTTCTTGGTGTTCTCGACGAGGGAGACGCGATAGACTTCTAGCGTCTCGGCGTCGGTGTCTGCCGCGATGGGCACGGACAGGTCCTGTAGTGCCGCCTGCAGCGGGTCCTGAGCGGCTCCGCCAGACGCTCTGTCGTGGCTGATGACGAGCACCTCCGTGACGGTGCTGCCGCCGCTATCCACTCGAGGGAGCAGGTCGTCAATGACCACCACGTTGGTGGGGAAGGCGTTGAGGGATGCCGTGTCGGAGTCGACAAGCATCGGGTCTGTGGAGCCGATCGACTCTAGGTCGGAGGAGGGCTCGTTGGCGATGTGGAGCTTGCCAAGGAGGTCAACGAGGCAGCTCTCGGAGCTGGTTGCTCCCGCGTCGGGTGCGGGCTCGTCGGAGAGGAGGATCCCGCCGATGAGACCGGCGAGGCTGCTTGCTGTGCAGGCGGCTTCTGCGCCATGCAACGCGTTGGTGCAGATGCCATCGGGCGTGCCGGGCTGGCTGCACTCGCTAGGGAGAAAGAGGGTTCCCGTCCAGAACAGATCTCCGGATGACGGTGCACTTAGCCCCAAGGTGGGCGCCAAATGTCGGGGGTGTCATGCGACATATGCCAAAGGATGGCTTATCATGGTGGGGGAGAGTAATACATCGCTGGTGCCTGGAAACGGGATAAGGCGTAGACATGTACGCCGACGCATCTTACCCAGGTTCGGGGCTCTCCTAAGAGATAACACCCTAGTCCTGCTCCGCGGGGTCTCCACATGATCACTATCTCAACAAGTAGCTACAAGCTTGCTCCTTGAGCTGCTTGGCTAGAGGAGGAAGAAGGGCAAGGCTAGCTCTATCCCTCTCTGTATGGTGTGTGTGCTATCTAAGAGGCTGAACCCTTTGTATGGGCGCCCCGGGGGGTTTATATAGGCCTACCCCCCAGGGGTACAATGGTAATCTGGCCGGGTGTAGGACCCGCATGTCAGTGTCTCTGGTCGCCGGCTTCTCCGCGGGCTGCTGGGCCCGCCGGCTGTCTTGTACTTGGCCGACAGGCCGCGCCCGCCGCTTGCAGGTCTTGTCGGCTGCTTAGTACTATGGCAGGGTCTCTGATGATGTGTGCTTTGTCGGGGAGAGCGTGGCTACAGTCCCGCCGCCTGGTAGGCGTTCACTGTAGCCACTCCCCGTCTCTTCTGGTAAATGGCGCACAAACTCCAAGGAGGGGGGAGGGCCGCCTGGCCAGGAGCCGGCCTCCCCCTCAACCGATTGGTCAGGGCTCGCCGCCTTCTGGTCTCTCACGGGCAGGTAGGGGCCGCCGCCTGCGAACCGTACCGACAACTCGTCGTGGGAGCATGGCCTCTCTGCCATGGATGATGTCATAGATCGCGTGGCAACAGTGCCACGCCGGTCGGGGGATGTCCGCCCAGTACGCTGCACTGTGGCCACGCTCTGCCGTAGATTCGGGGGTGACGGGCTGCACAGTAGCCACCCCCCGCCTCGTCCTGATTATGTGGGTGCTAACTTTGAGGGCACGAGGGGCCGCGTGCTAGGAGTCGGCCTCTCTGGAGGCCGCCTACTAGGAGTCGGCCCACTCCGTGGCCGTCTTCTGGATTCCGCCGCCTCCTGGCAGCCGGCCGTTTGGACCAGCCGGCCCCAAGAAGGCGGCCCTCTGTCTTTGATGCTTGAGGGGCGCAGCCGGCCCCGATGTCTTGAAATACCATGGGAGGCTGATGAGGCTACCCGTGGCCATTTACTCCGACAGGCAAGGTGCCGGAAAAGGTCCCTAGATGGGATCTCACAGGTACAGAAGGTTGCGCGGTGGAAAAGTGTTTTCGTGGATGCCTCTGGTGGTTTGGGGATATTGTAACGACCCGAACCTGATAAGATTCGATGTCTCTGGATAGTCCCTGGATCAATAGCTAGCACACGCAGTATAAGATGTAATATCAAGAATAAACCACATGTCATAATATTACATCGTAGATCCAGAATTTAATATAATACATACCTGCATAGCTCATAAAAATATATGGCGGAAAAGCAAATAAAATCTTCATGAAGTCCATCAACACCACATGCAAATGTCAAGTATAGACATTGTAACCCTACATCAGATCACTCACTCGTCGTATGAAATCTGCAACATAAAACATTGCAGCCACGAAGGGTCAATACTTTGAATGTATTGGCAAGTCACACGGAGAATGATATAACAGACCTACTTCTATATGCAAGGTATACCAAGAGGATAATGTAGTGGTTGTTTTGCAGAAAGCTATTTTCCCCTGATAACTACATAATATAATAGTCAAATTTTAATTATGTCTTGCTACAAATAATACACATGGTTGAATTGGGCAATCCAATTCCAACCTATCCCCATTATTAAGTTTCCCATCAAGTTTTAGTAACTGTATCATCTGTCAAGATCATCCAACAACTATAATGGCATAGTTGCTCAAATATGTCCATAACTGGGGACACGACTAATCATGATTACACTCTGCACAGGTTTGCGCACTTTACCCACTGGACTCAACCCGAAGATTGAGACAAAGTCTTTCAGAAGCAGTCTCCTAGTCCCACAGGAGGCCCATCCGGGTAAGGTTTCCGCAACTGATCAACTAAGCCAGAGCCCATATTAGCGAGTGGCTATACATGGAAGCTACTAGTCACTAAGTCTGTCTGACCTTTTTAAGCCTGGACGACACCCACTTACATTCAGAGGGTATAAACCATGATGTTCTTGAAACCACCCAGCAATACTATTCGGGCGCACTTAGCCATGGCGCATGTCCTTAGAAAAGGAACAAGAAACCATGATACAACCCTGTCCGTCCAGAGATACAACCCTGTCCGTCCAGAGGTGAATTAAATCCTTAATTACTACTCAATTTGTTATATATATAATCCTCACATAAGCTCAGTGTATACACGAATTGATTCATACGTTGGATGAAGTTCTTCGCACTCACAATTCCTGATAATTCTACTCGTCAGGCTCCGAGCAATCTATCGCAAATGAAAGAATCCAAATAAATAACCATGCCATGAAGAAGAACCAAAAGAATAACAAAACAAATATGGCAAGGTTGAACAACATCAATATATATAGGCTTGTAATATATAATATAGGTCTCTATGTGCTATAGGGTGAAAGGTGGAAGGATCAACTCACAAGATTTACTGCAGAGAGAGATATTGCCATAAAATCTTATGTTTGAGATGATATAGAATAAGGTCAAAAGTATTTGGAGAGCAACATGCAAGTTGTGTGTCATACTGCATATGGCATAAGGACACATTTGGCGAAAGAATTAATTAAAAAGAAATACTACAACATACGTTATAGCGAGATGAAGTATGAACTGAATTTGAATTTGAAACAGGTCAAAAAGTGTTTGAATATTGAGTATACAGGATGTGATCGGCAAGTATTGGTACTAGTGTTTCACGGGCAAAAGGAATCAATTGAAAATGTGCTACGGTCTGCAAGATATCACCATATGAAAGTTTGAATTCAAATTTGACTCGCTCAAATTTGAAAAGTTTGAACAATTGAAATATTTACTCTACGGGATAGTAGAGGTCATGGTGATCATGTAGGAAAAAGAATCACTCGATTTGAATATACGGATCACCAGATGTAGCGAAACGAAATTGGGTTGAAAATCTGTCAAAAACGAAATTGGGTTGAAAATCTGTCACCGAAAAAAAAAACTGCCGGAAACAATGGGGACCGTCGTGGAGCAGCTCTGATCGGCGATGGTGTCGCTCCTTGTGGCCATAGGCGCCGGGGAAATAACTGGAGAGGTGGGGTGCGACACAGCGAGGTCGGAGGTGCAGTCGAAGGTGATCTAGGCGTCCTCGCGCGGCGGCTATGCTCCGGCGAGATCGGGTCTTCAGGGGGAGCTCGACTCGGTTCGCATCTGGGAGAAAACAGGAGGTCAGAGGAGTCCGCGACAGCAATGTGGAGAAGGTGGCATGCTCAGTGAGGAGAAGGGCTTACGGGGCGGCCGGAGTTTGTCGCCGGAGTAGCTTCAGGCGGCTGCGATTAGCGGGGTCGTCGCGCTCGATTCCGAGGGCAAACTCGAGCAGCGTTTCGGGGAATCGGATGAGGGATTCGTAGAGATCACGTTGCAGTTTGAGATGGACCGAATCGCGGAGGGGTCAGGGAGATCGGGCGCGATCCTTGCGGGGTTCGTGCGGCGGCGGTGTCGTGCTGAAGAGGAACTCGGACGGGAGGTAGAAGACAGGGCGCGGGTCCCACATTTCATACGCAGAGGAGAAAACAGAGGCAGACAGAGGGGATCGCGCGGCTGGGGACGGGCCTGCTGCCGCTGCTGGGCTGATGCACTATCAGGACAGTGCTGGGCTGTTGCCCGAGTAGGTTTAAGGTTTAGAATAGGTTTCTATTTAACCACTAGTAGGTTGCCTAAAAAAAACCACTAGTAGGAAACATATTGGGTAAAACAAATATACCAAATCACCTCAGTAAAATACCAAGGAAATTTTCAGTCATATATAGGCTACATACATTGAAAACAGCGAACATTTTTTTCAGGCCAAAATACTTATAAAAAAACATATAATTTTTTTGTAACTTTACTTTGACACTTATAAAATGTTCCATCAAATATTTTTAAACTCCAAAGAATATTCAAATAACATTTAAAGAATTTCCGACTATTGAAGGAGTCATGTTACCTTCTCTCATAAAAATTATTCTTGAGTTGGAATTTGTTTTAAATGTTCAACATCCAAATGAGAGAATTCTCAATTATTCACCAATATTATTCTTTGAGGAAGTCATGTCATCCTCTCTCATATTTAAGTTGGAAATATTCTGAAAATTCTCAAACCCAAAATAAGATTCAAAATAATAATTGGGAAAGTCCTTTTATTCCCTCTCACTTTAATATCCATTTAAACTCCAAAAGTTTCAAATCCTAGTCAAAATTTACAAACAAAAAGCAACACAAGCCAATTTTAAATTAATTCTATTTAAATAATTAACATTCCAAAATTTAGAATTTTGGGATGTTACAGTAGAACATTTTCCTTCTCCTTCGGCCACAAGGGGTTCCTCAATGGGGAGTATTTGACCAATCCCATTCTTCTTATGGCCTGAGGAGGAATTTCATCACCTGCATCACAAAGACCACTTTGCTCCACTTGGGAGCCATTATTTTCATCAAACTCCATGTTACACGTCTCCTCAATGAGTCCATTGGACTTGTTGAGGACACGGTAAGCATGTGAGTTTGTAGTATAACCAACAAATACGTCCCCTTGAGATCTAGGTTCAAATTTAGACAAACAAACGTCTTCTTGAGAATGAAACACTTACACCCGAACACCCGGAAGTACTTGAGGTTGGGCTTGTTAATGGTAAGTATCTCATATGGAGTCTTGTTCAAGCCTTTGCGGAGATAGAGCTGATTGGATTCATGACATGCAGTGTTGATGGCTTCGGCCCAAAAGTTGTGCGGAGATTTGAATTCTGCCATCATGGTCCTTGCCGCATCCATCAGCGTCCAGTTCTTCCTCTTTGCAACACCATTTTGTTGAGGGGTGTATGGTGCGGCGTATTGGTGCATGATCCCCTCATCACTAAGGAACTCATCCAAGGTGTAGTTCTTGACTTCGGTGCCGTTGTCACTTCTAATCATCAATATCTTTGCTCCATGTTGACGTCGAGCTTCATTAGCAAAGTCGATGATGGTTTGTTGGGTCTCACTCTTCCTCTTGAAGAAGTATACCCAAGTGTATCTTGAATAACCATCCACAATCACCAAGCAATATTTTCTTCCCCCAAGACTATCAAAGGATGGAGGACCAAAGAGATCCATGTAAAGGAGCTCCAAGGGCCTCTTTGAGTAGATGATAGTCGTGGGTTGGTGAGCCGTCTCATGTAGTTTTCCTTCAATTCAAGCATTGCAAGCATGGTCTTTGGCCAAACTCACATTTGTTAGTCCACGAACGTGATGCCCTTTGAGGATATTGACGTGGGCTAGTCGGCGATGCCAAAGCCATCCCACATCAACTTAAGCCATTAGGCAAGTCGCGGTCCTAGTGGGTCGCTTCGAAAAGTTTACCACATAGAGATCGTTCTCGACATGCCCAACAAAAGCTACTTTAAGAGTCTTGCTCCACAAAAGGGCCACGGTATCAAGATCAAAGAATGTTACAAATCCCATGAGAGCAAGTTGACGAACGGAAAGTAAATTTTATGCAAGGGTCTCAACAAGCATGACCTTCTCAAAGGATAAATATTGAGAGATGACCACTTTGCCAAGACCCAATACCTTAGATGTGGAAGCATCACCGAATTGGGCATGGGTGGGCATATATGGGCTTGGTTGCACGTCCACCACCAAGTCCTTGCTCCCGGTCATATGATTTGTTGCTCCACTATCGAGCAACCATGACACCCCACCGGAAGCAAACTCCTACAAGAGATTAATGCTTCGATTTAGGTACCCATTTTTTAATGGGTCCTTTGATCTTAGCAACAAGGGTCTTAGGAATGCAGATAGACCATTCAATGTACTCATAATAAGAACCAACAAATTTGACATAAACATGCCCATCACTAGCACGACATAAAACATATGAAGGGTTAAAATCGCCGGCTTTCTTGGGAGGGGTGGTCTTGACCTTCTTGGCATTACCACCCACACCCTTGTCCTTCTTCTCAAGAGCACCCTCCTCCGCCTTGACGAAGATCTCCTTAAGCGGGAGAGGTTGCTTGGCCTTGGTCTTCTTGTTCTTTGACTTAGGTACAAACCCAAGTCCTTCCTTTGCCACAACTACCTTTTGATTGCTCAAAAGGTCACTGAGGTTCTTCTCACCTTGTATGCAAGTCACAAGGCCTTTCTCAAGTTGCTCTTTCAACTTGGCATTCTCCTCCACAAGATGCACATGCTCACAACAAGGGTTAGTAGCATGGGCATTGTCATTTAAAACTAAAGGAGGGTAAGTGGCTATCTCCTTGGTTAGCTTCACTTGGAGTTGAGCATGAGACTCTTTGAGAGAGGCATGAACACTCTTCAAGACCTGTTGTGAGCCTTGTCAAGTATGTCAAACTCTTCCGTGAGTCTATCATGGCCAACCCCAAGTGCAACCTTCTCGGATTTAAGCACACGAGTAAGGACAAGAGCATGGTCATGATCTTTTTGCAACTTAGCAAAATCAACGTTGTGTGACTCCTCAAGAGCCAAACGAAGACCTCGCTCTTCCTCTAGAGCAATGGAATGATCCGCTATCTCATCGGCATAGTCACGGCTATGCCCCTCCATCTTAGTGATGGTTTCCTCCACTGTTCAAGATATCTTCCGATATTCCGATAAATCGGCCGATTTCTCGCTTACCGTTGTCTGACCGATAAGATAAATCAGCCGATATGGCGATAAATCAGCTGATATGCCGATAAACAGGCCGATTTACCCCATATCATGGGTCGACCGATAAGTTCCCGATAAGCGATATCCCCAACATTGGTTTCCTCATGAGACTCAATGATAACATTGGCCTCACCTAGTTGTTCCAAGAGAGCAACAAAGTGCTTCTTGGTCTCACCTTTGAGCTTACCCAAGAACTTGTCAAACTCATTCTCATCCACCTTTACCTCCTCATGTTCATCCACACAATCCAACAAAGAAGGATTAGTTGTGATGGAAGTTTTGATGTTGGAGGTTACCTTGTTAATGCCTTTATCCATGAGGCACTTGGGGATGAGGTTCTCGTTGGGGGCGTTGAAGAGTGACACCTTGGTCCGGGAAGAGGTGGCAATGGCCACGGAGGCCGTCACCATTCCTTCACTACTTGCATCATCATCCTCATCATCGGAGATGTACTCTTCTTGTGCCACCAATCCCTTTTGTGGCACCTTCTTGTTGAAGTTGTTCTTGTTTGGGAAGGACTTGGCCTTGTCTCTGCGAATGAGCTTGTCACCATTGCCTTCCCTCTTCTCGTAGGGGAAATCCACCACAAAGTGACTCACATTGCCACAATTGTAGAAAGTTCTCACACTTTTCTTGCCCTTGGAGCCACTTGAGTTGTTCTTGGAAGTTGGGCCTTGAGTTTCTCTTGCTGCCCCAAAATTGCCTTGACGCAAGAGCCAACTGCTCGTGGTAAGCATATTTGGTGTCTTCGGGGCAACTTTCTTCTTCTTCCTCTTCTTCTTTCAGAATTGCCTTGGCCTTCAAAGCAAGGTTGGGGAGGCTTTCTTTGACCGTTGGACACTAGCAAGAATGTTATCGGTGGTCTTGTTCAAGATGTCCATGGCAATAAACTCATCCAACACATCGCTTAAGGACAAGGTGTGGAAGTCTGGTCTTTGACAGATCGCGGAGGACATGGCCTTATTGAATGGCATTATGGCCTTGAGGAACTTGGGCTTGATCCAACTATCATCTGTATCCTTGCTCCCGTGATCTCAGAGTGAGATTGCAAAGAGTAGTCAATCTCCGATAAAGATCACGAGGCTCTTCATCATCAAGCATCACAAACTCATCAGCCTCATCAAGTACCACCTCAAAGTTGGAGCTTTGAATGCTTGAGCTTCCCTTGTACAAAGAGACGATATGTTCCCAACAATCTTTTGCATGTGTGAAGGGGCGCAAGTGAGCAAGATCTTCGGGAGGCACTGCGTCTTGAAGGATGAACAAGGCAGAGTGGTTGGATTGATTGTCCACCTCTTCTCTTGGAGTGAGGTTGCTTGGATCATCCGGGTAGAAGCATTGTTCAATGATTCTCCAAAGATGTGTTGAGCTGTGATTCAAATTAGATTTGATACGAAAGACCCAATTAGGAAAATCATTCTTCACAAGCTTAGGAGGAGGACCAAGGTTGTTAATATGAGGTGAGGGTATTGGTCCTCCATAGACCGAGTGAGGGGGAACCGAGGAATGGGTCCCCAACCCATTCTTTCCTTGAGGCAAATTAACCTTATCACTACTAGCCCCCTCCTTACCGGAGTTGGCATCCGATTACGATGCGGTGGGATTAACCACTTGCAATGGGCCGGTAGAAGTTTTCAACCCCTCAAGGAGTTCTTTGAACATGGACTTGACCTCAGCCGTCATCGACGTCTTAAGCGAAGCCATAACTTCATTTAAGTCATCTCAGGTGATCGAATTCAACTCCACTGCCTCGGGTACATCTCCAACCCTTTCCCCGCTGTCAACCAACTCTTTGGGTGGTAAAGCCCTTAATAAAGAGATAAGGCTCTGATACCAATTGAAAGGATCGTATGGTTGACTAGAGGGGGGTGAATAGGCAACTGCCAAATTTTTAGTTTTTCTTAACAAATTAGGTTTAGCAACAAATAGGTTATCTAGATATGCAACTAGGTGAACAACCTATATTATGCTAGCAACGACAACAACACAAGCAAGCAAGTGATACAACACAAGTAAAGCTTGCTCAAAGTAAAGGTAAGAAGTAACCACAAGTGGAGGTGGTTGTCGGATTTCAGGTTCCGACAAGACCCTTGAGGTTCGAACACTGGGGTGCGCATGAAGATCTCCCCCTACCTAATCACGCCCTCACCCTCACCGCGATCTCAAGGTAAGGCTCGATGAACTCACAACACAAGGGACACAAGATTTACACTGGTTTGGGCCACTGTTGTGGTGTAATACCCTACTCCAGTGTGGTGGTGGTGGATTGCCTCTTGGGCTGAGGATGAACAGTACAAGGGAAGGACAGCCTCCTGAGGAGAGGTGTTCTTGTGCTCAATGGACTTGTGTGGGTGAGGATTGCTTGAGATGAGCTCGAGCTTGCTCCGACTAAGTTCGAGATGCCTCCTACTGTGGTGGCTAGTCCTATTTATAGAGGCCCTAGTCCTCTTCTCAAATATTGAGCGGGAAGGGATGCCACAACGGCCAATTTGAAAGGGGACAGCTAGTACAAGCTATCCTGACTAAAGGTGGTCTTCGCCTGCCAAAGGCTCTGGTGGTAACGCCGTCTTGGGCTCCACGGTGACCTCCGTCCTGACGTCCTGCTGGTCTTGGTCTCGTTGCACCGATATGGAAACCTTTGCCTGATGCCTCGGGACTCCTCACCTGCGCTTGCTCCTTTAGCACCAAAGAGGAAATGAGGACACTGCGCGCGCTGGCGCCCGCCTGGCCTTGGTCGTCATGGCTTGCGTCACGGGAACCTCGCGAGGTTCACCTTGCCTTGATCTCTCCGCCCCTCGCGAGCCAACCTGGCGAGGCCGCTCCCGAGGAGGTCTTGTGTCGTCCGCCTCGCGAGGGTCTTGAGTGTTTGCTGGTGAAGACGGGCCATACTGGGCCGCTAGAGGAGCCACGCCGTGGGCCGCAGGTAGGCAAGTGTGGGGACCCCCGTTCCCAGAATGCCGACAGTAGCCCCCGGGCCCAAGGCGCGCTCGGACTTGGCTTCGGGGCGAAGGCAAAGGGCAAGTGCGGAGCGCCGCGGGCCCCAACAGCCTGCGGCCTTGGCCGACGCGTGGCGGTTGATTGGACGTGGGCGTCTCCGCTCCCCCACGCTACCTCGGCAACTGCCCGACTTGACGAGTCCCTGCTGCATGCAAAATGGGTTATCATTACCTGAGATCGTGGGGGTCGCCGGTTGGCCTCCTCTTACTATAAATGAGGAGGGGGGCAGAGCCACCGTCGCTCATCTCTTCCCGCTCTGCTTGCTTCTTCTCCTTTGCTCCATTGCTAGTAGAGACACCATGGCGCCAATCCGAAGATTCTCGGCCGCGGAGAAGGGAAAAGCTCCCCGCGACGGGCCCGGGCCGCTTTCGCCGAAGAAGAGGCCGGTCCACCGCCATGACATAGTCGTAAGGCAGGAGGTGGCAAGGCCTTGGCGATGGTCGTGACAAGGATGAAGGCGAAATCGCCCTTGCTGCCGACCACGTCTCGTCCAGCTACGGCGGCTCTTCCTCCGGCGACAGCTCCAGCAGCGGCGGTTATGACCAGTTGCCACGCCGCCACGCCCGCTTCGAAGGCAGCAGCGGGTCATCTCGTCGCAGCGCCCCCGTGAAGTGCGAGGAGGGGCCTGGCTGAGCTCGGGACGGCACCGAGAGCCCGCCCTCGCGAACCACTGTGGGGGCACGTGCCATTTTTATTTCGTTCTCCCTTTCCTTCCTGCATTAAGAGAACAACCAGTATGGAGTCCCGGAGGGGCGTGCAACAAACTATGATTTCCCAGTTATTATGCTATGTTTATCGTTCCTGTGTCGGGTCGCAACATCGTCGTTTTATGTAGAGATAACTTAGCTTGACGTGCTCGAAGTAGTCTCCACTTCGCGAGGTGCTTGCTTCCCAGTGCCTAGCGAGGCCTTCTTCGCCTGGTAGGCACCTAGGAGCTGCAAAAAACTCGTCAGGAGACTTATCGTTTTCCCGAGCCTCGGTCGCAGGCACCGCTGGCCTTGACCCAGTGCTTCGTATCGCGGTACCCGAGGGGCACGGATTGAGAGAGGTGCGCCAGCTTGCGAGCTCGAATGAGGGTGCCTCGCGAAAAACAGAAAAAGGGAAGCTCACGAGGGTACCTGTTCAGCTCCCTCGTGAGGTATGTGAGAGAGAGCACAAGTCAAAACAGAGAAACAAAGGCAAAAATGGAGGCAGAAGGCGATGGAACAAGACCGGCAAAGATCACTAGAAAGCAAATTCGATTAAAGAGGGGCGAGCCAACTACGGAAAGCAAATGAAAAGCCGCGTATGGCACCTAGTCTAGTCTTCTTGTCTTCTCACCAGCGCGGAGCTAAGTGCTGCCACTAGGACGTGGGAGGGAGCCCCAAAGGCCCGAGGGCGGCACTCCTGAGACTCCGGGGCGTGTACAGCCCCACTCATTATTACGTGAGAGTGTCACGAGCGGAGACCTTCACAGGCACTTGGCCTTCTTCACAGGCGTTGGGCCTTTCTTCATGGGTAGAACTTCTGGAGGTGCTGGATGTTCCAAGCGTTCCAGATGGGTACCCCGTCCTGCGTCTCCAGGCGCGCGGCGCCAGGCCTGGAGACATGGACGACCTTGAACGGGCCCTCCCACATGGGTGAGAGCTTATGCAGCCCTTCCCTGGAGAGCACCCGCCTCAGGACGAGGTCACCCACCTCGAGCGTCCTGGAGCGGATGCTGCGGCAGTGGTACCGCCACAGTGCTTGCTGGTATCTTGCCGCCCGTAGCGTGGCTTCGCAGTGACGTTCCGCCCCCAGTACGAGGTCCATCCCCCGCGTGGCGACCTGCTGCGTCTCATCAAACGCCAGGACCCGTGCGGAGCGATGCTTGACCTCGTGAGGGAGAACCGCTTCTGCTCCGTAGACGAGGAAGAATGGAGTCTCGCCCGTCGGCTTGGTGGCGGTGGTGCGGATGGACCACAACACGGACTGGAGCTTGTCGTGCCAGCCCCTGCCACAAGGTTCGAGCTTCTTCTTGAAGGTCCTGGTCTTGAGGCCTCTCAAGACCTCCGCATAGGCGCGTTCGGCTTGACCATTGCTTCGAGGGTGCGCCACTGAAGCGTAGCAGATATGCGTTCCAAGGTTAGCACAATACGTTTTGAAGAGATTACTGGTGAACTGCCAGCCGTTATCGGTGATGATGCGGTTGGGGACCCCAAAATGGCTCACGAGACCCATGATGAACTTGACCGCGGAGCCGGCTGGGATGGTGCGGACGGCTTCAACCTCTGCCCACTTGGTGAACTTGTCAATGGCGATGTAGAGGTAGCGGTAGCCCCCAGGCGCTCGAGGGAACGGTTCCAAGATATCCAGCCCCCAGACTGCGAATGGCCACGAGAGTGGGATGGTCTGGAGGCCCTGAGCCGGTTGATGAATCTGCTTGGCGTGGAACTGACAGGCCTCGCAAGACTTCACCAGCTCAGTCACGTCGTTGAGCGCCGTAGGCCAGTAGAATCCACTGCGGAATGCCTTGCCGACGAGGGTTCGCGACGACGAGTGGTGCCCGCAGTCCCCGCCGTGTATGTCAGCTAGCAACTATTTCCCCTATTCCCTGGAGATGCAACGCAGGGAAAAGTCATTTGGTCGCTTCCCGTATAACTCACCGTCTTGGATGCTGTATGGCGTGGCTTGCCGGGCCACGCGCTCCGCGTCCTCCTCCTTCTCCGGCAGCGTCCCTTGCGTCAGGTATTCCTTGAATTCCTTGGTCCAGTATCCCTCCTGAGGCTCGAGCGCCAAGAGTAGACGCGCCCCCGAGGTTGGGCCATAGGCCGGGGCTCCCGTGGCAGGTGGCTGTGGGAGCTCCTCCCGAGGCTGCGCTGTCCTTTAAAGTGGTGGCGTCGCCGATGGCTTGAGGAGCCGCTCCTCAAAGACGCCGGGATCTTGGGGCAGCCGCTTGGATGCTCTCTTGGCGATGTCGTCGCCCTCCTGGTTGGTCCCACGGGGCACGTGCTGCAACTCCAGGCCCAGGAACTGTTTCACCATCTTGCGCACCTCCGCGAGGTACGCTTCCATGTGCTCGTCCCGCGGCTCGTACACCTTTTTGGAGAAGTTGACGAGGAGCTGCGAGTCCCCCTTGATGGTGAGGCGCTTCACCCCCAGGGCCGCCGCAGCCTTCAGGCCAGCTATGAGGCCTTCGTACTCTGCAATGTTGTTGGAGGCCTTCTCGCCCTGCTGGAAGCAAAGCTGCACGTCGTAGTAGAGCTTGTCCTCAGTGGGTGAGATGAGCACTGCTCCAGCCCCCGCGCCCTAGAGTGCGAAGGCACCATCAAAATACAGGACCCAGTCGTCCGGCGCTTCACTCCCCGGCGAGAGTGACCGATCCTGTCCTGCTTCAAACTCTGGGGCGTCCGTCCATTCTGCCACGAAATCGGCGAGCGCGGCTCCCTTGATGACCCTGGTTGTGCTGAACTCCAACTGGAATGCCTGCAGCTCGATATTCCACTCGGCGACCCTCCCGGCGGAGTTGGGGCTCCTGAGCACCCTCTCCAACGGGTAGTCTGAGACGACCTTGATGGGGTGACCTTGAAAGTAGTGCCGCATCTTACACGAAGCCACCAAGAGCGCGAGTAAGAGATTCTGAGGCATGGGGTACCGTGCCCTTGCGTCCCGCAATACCGTGCTGACGAAATACACTGGGTGCTCGACAAGAGCGTGTGCGCTGATGAGGCCTTCGCCTTCTGGAAGTTGGGGCGCCTCCTGAGGGTGCCCCCAACGCCTGATCGCTTGTCGGGGCCTCTGCAGGCTCAAGGGCGTCGTCCTGCTGAGCTTGGTCCTTTGCTGCCACTGTTGCGGCCTTCGCGGTGCCCTCCTGGTTTTGTATTGCTCCTGCTGGGGGCGCAGCTTGGCGTGATGCGCCCTTGACCTGGCGCTCTTCCCGAACCGCTACTAGAGCCGCGCTGGCAGAGTAGGGAGTGGCAGCAAGGTAAAGCACCAGGGGCTCGAGGGGGCGCGGGGCTACCATCACTGGAGGGCTGGTCAGGTATCTCTTGAGGTCTTGAAATGCTCGGTCGGCCTCTGGGGTCCACTCAAACGGGCCCTTCTTCTTCTTCAGCTTGAAGAAGGGTAGGGCGCGCTCTCCCAGCTTGGAGATGAAGCGCCCCAACACAGCCACACAACCGGCAAGCTTCTGCATTTCTTTGAGGGTTTGTGGTGGACTGATGTCTTCGATTGCCTTGACCTTCTCTAGGTTGGCCTCGATCCCCCTGTAGGACACGAGGAAGCCCAGCAGCTTGCCGGAAGGGATACCGAATACGCACTTCTCCGGGTTGAGCCGTAAGTTCACCTGGCGTAGGCTCACGAAGGTCTCTTCCAGGTCTTGAATCAAAGTTCTCACCTCCCGAGACATCACCACAATGTCGTCGACGTAGGCCGCCGCGTTTCTCCCGAGCTGTCGTCCTAAGGAGATGTGCATCAGCCGCTGGAAGGTCGCTCCTGCGTTGCATAGTCCGAAAGGCATGCAAGTATAGCAGTACACCCCACACGGGGTCAGGAAGGCGGTCTTCTCCACATCTTCTACCGCCATCTTGATCTGGTGATAGCCTGAGAACGCATCCAGGAAGCACAGCAAATCGCACTCGGTGGTGGAGTCGACGATCTGGTCGATGCATGGAAGCGGGAAAGGATCTCGGGGGCAGGCCTTGTTGAGGTTGGTGAAGTCGATACACATGCGCTCCTTCCCGCCTTTCTTCGGCACAACGACGGGGTTCGCCAGCCACTCGGGGTACCGAACCTCGCGAATGGCACCCGCCACCTCCAGCTTGCGGGTTTCTTGGATGATGAAGGCCTGCTTCTCCGTGGACTGTCGTCTCGCCCGCTGCTTCACAGGGCGTACATTGGGGCACACCTTTAAGTGATGCTCAATCACCCCTCTCGGGACCCCCACCAGCTGTTTGGGTTCCCATGCGAATACCTCCATGTTCGCGCACAAGAACTTCACCAATGCTCCCTCTTGATCAGGGTCGAGGTCGACACCTATGGTAAAGGTGGCTCCTGAGGACCCGTCTTCATCGACTGGCACCTGCTTGGTTTCAGCCTTGTCTTGGGTGAACAACTGCTTCTTCTTGGTTGGTGCGGCTTCCTTGGCCTTGGAGGCATCCGCGTCGGTGGGCTGCGCTGCCGCGGCGGTCTTGAGGGCAAGCTTGAGCGCCACCAGAGCCTCCTTGGTGTCCCCCGCGACGGTGAGGACGCCCTTGCTCCTGGGCATCTTCATGAGGTTGTAAGCCGGATGGGTTGCTGCCATAAAGTGGGCCAGAGCTGGGTACCCGAGGATGGCGTTGTACGGGAGGCCGATGCGGGCGATGTAGAAGTCGACCATCTCGGTGCGCTAGTTGTCGTGCGTGCCGAAGGTTACAGGAAGGCGGATCTGCCCCAGGGAGTGGGCGGTGCCACCGCCAACCCCTGAGAAAGGCTTGCTGAGGCGGAGCCGCTCGAGTGGTACATGAAGAAGGCTGAAGGCCTCCACGGAGAGCACGTTGAGGCCGGCGCCGCCGTCGATGAGGGTCTTGGTGACGGCCACGTTGCAGATGGTGGGCATGCAAAGCATTGGGAGCACTCCCGAGCCGGCGGTGGTGACGGGGTGGTTCCCTGAGTCGAAGGTGAGGTCGGCCTCGGGCGCCGCCCAACCCGGGGGAGCCCCCTGGCACGTGGAAGCGGCGCCGATCTGGCGAAGGAACGGCTTGAGGTGACGGTCTGAGGGCGGCGCTTGCGAGCCAGCGAGGAGGGCCGCCACAGCGAGGGGTGCCGGCGCCGCGAAGCATGCAGTGAAGAGGTCGCGCAACTCCTCCCAAGACGCCACGGAAGATCCTGGGAGGGTGAGCAGCCAGGCACGCGATGCGCCCATCAGGGCCATGGGAAGCCAGTTGGCCATGACCCTATTGTCGCCCCCAGCTTTGAGGAAGGCCTCCTCGTACGCTAGCAGGAAAGCCACCGGGTCCGCCGCGCCGCCGTAGCGCGGTGGCATCTCCGGCTTGAATTTGGGCGGCCACTGCACCTGTCGTAAGGCGGGGGCCAAGGCCCGAAGCCCCCTGGCCCCGCCGCTGGCATTGGTCGTCGGAGCAGGAAGCGCTGCGCTTTCCATGGGGGCGGAGCGCGGTGGTGGCGAAGCACAGATCGATGGAAGGAAAGCTCCGGCACACCCCTACCTGGCGTGCCAAATGTCAGATTTCGGGTTCCGGCAAAACCCTTGAGGTTCGAACACTGGGGTGCACATGAAGATCTCCCCTACCTAATCACGCCCTCACCCTCACCGCAATCTCAAGGTAAGGCTCGACGAACTCACAACACAAGGGACACAAGATTTATACTGGTTCGGGCCACCATTGTGGTGTAATACCCTACTCCAGTGTGGTGGTGGTGGATTGCCTCTTGGGCTGAGGATGAATAGTATAAGGGAAGAACAGCCTCCCGAGGAGAGGTGTTCTTGTGCTCAATGGACTTGTGTGGGTGAGGATTGCTCGAGATGAACTCGAGCTTGCTCCGACTAAGTTCGAGATGCCTCCTACTGTGGTGGCTAGTCCTATTTATAGAGGCCCTGGTCCTCTTCCCAAATATTGAGCGGGAAGGGATGCCACAACGGCCAATTTGAAAGGGGACAACTAGTACAAGCTATCCTGACTAAAGGTGGTCTTCGCCTGCCAAAGGCTCTGGTGGTGACGCTGTCTTGGGATCCACGGTGATCTCCGTCCTGCCGTCCTGCTGGTCTTGGTCTCGTTGCACCGATATGGAAACCTTTGCCTGATGCCTCGGGACTCCTCGCCTGCGCTTGCCCCTTTAGCACCAAAGAGGAAATGAGGACACTGCGCGCGCTGGCGCCCGCCTGGCCTTGGTCGTCATGGCTTGCGTCACGGGAACCTCGCGAGGTTCACCTTGCCTTGATCTCTCCGCCCCTCGCGAGCCAACCTGGTGAGTCCACTCCCGAGGAGGTCTTGTGTCGTCCGCCTCGCGAGGCTTGGCCCCTCGCGAGGGTCTTGAGTGTGTGCTGGTGAAGACGGGCCGTACAGGGCCGCTAGAGGAGCCACGACGTGGGCCGTAGGCAGGAAAGTCTGGGGACCCCCGTTGCCAGAACACCGACAGCGGTGAAGATGAGGATGTGTTACCGAAGTTCCTACCCTTTGAGGGGAAGTAAATCTCCGTTGGAGCGGTGTGGAGGTGTTGGGGAACACAGTAATTTCAAAAAAAATCCTACGCACACGGAAGATCCATCTAGGTGATGCATAGCAACGAGAGGGGAGAGTGTTGTCCACGTACCCTCATAGACCGAAAGCGGAAGCGTTATGACAATGCGGTTGATGTAGTCGTTCGTCTTTGTCGGAGTAAATGATCGCGGGTAGCCTCATCAGCCCCCATGGTATTTCAAGACATCGGGGACGGCTGCGCCCCTCAAGCATCAAAGACAAAGTGCCGCCTCCTTGGGGCCGGCTGGTCCAATTGGCCGGCTGCCGAAGGCTGGCGGACTCCAGGAAGCAGCCTCGAAGCGGGCCGAATCCTAGCAGGCGGCCCCACGTGCCCTCAAAGTTTGCACCCACGTAATCATGACGAGACGGGGCGTGGCTACAGCGCAGCCTGCCACCCCTGAATCCAGGGCGGGGCGTGGCCACAGTGGAGCGTACTGGGCGGACATCCCTCGCCCGGCGCGACACGGTTTCCATGCAGCCTGTGACATCACCCATGGTAGAGAAGGCCATGCTCCCACGACGGGCTGTCGGTACGGCCCACAGACAAAGAGCCCCACCTGTCCGTGAGAAACCAGAGGGCGGCGAGCCCCGACCAGTCGGCTCGCGGGGG
>NC_057808.1:273697711-273727548 GCF_018294505.1 Triticum aestivum
GAATGGCTATAGTGAACGCCCACCAGGCGGCAGGACTGTAGCCACGCCTTCCCCTAAAAAGCAAGCATCATCAGCAGCCCCGCTACAGTACTAAGCAGCCGGCAAGACCCGCAAGCGGCGGACGCGGCCTGTCGGCCAAGTACGAGATAGCCGGCGGGTCCCACCAGGCGGCGGGCCCTAGCTGCCGGCGGAGAAGCCGGCGACCATAGACACTGACAGCCGGGTCCTACACCCGGCCAGATTACCTTTGTACCCCTAGGGGGTAGGCCTATATAAACCCCCAGGGCACCCATGCAAAGGGTTCAGCCCCTGAGATATCATACACACCACGTAGGGAGAGGAGTAGAGCTGGCTTGGCCCTTCTTCCTCCTCTAGCAAACAGCTCAAGGAGCACTTGTAGCTACTTGTTGATTTAGTGATCATGCGGAGACCCCGCAGAGCAGGACTAGGGTGTTATCTCCTAGGATATCCCCGAACCTGGGTAAAGTGCATCGGCGTTCGTGTCTACGCCTCATCCCGTTTCCAGGCACCGGTGATGTCTTACTAGCTCCCACCATGATAAGCCATCCATTGGCATATGTCGCACCAAACCCCCGACATTTGGCGCCCGCCGTGGGGCTAGGTGCACCGTCGTCCGGAGATCTGTTCTGGACGGGAACCTTGTTCCTCCCTAGCGATCGCAGCCAGCCCGGCATGCCCAATGGCGTTTACGCCAACGCGCTGCATGGCGCAGAGCTCGCCTGTGTGGCGGCTGGCCTCGCTAACCTTGTTGGCGAGATCCGCCTCTCCGATGAGCCCGCGCCAGGCGCGGGCGCAGCCAGTTCCGAGAGCTGCCTCGTCGACCTCCTTGGCAAGCTCGACATCGCCAACGAGCCGGCCTCTGACCTGGAGTCGATCGGCTCCACCGACCCGATGCTTGTCGACTCCGACACGGCATCCCTCGACGCCTTCCCCACCATCGTGGTGGGCATCGATGACCCACTCCCTCGCGCAGATAGCGGCGGAAGCACTATCACGGAGGTGCTCGTCATCAGCCACGATGGAGCTTCGGGTGGCGGCGCCCAAGACCTGCTCGAGGCGGTGCTACCAGATCTGTCTGCACCCATTGCAGAAGATGCCGACGCCGAGACGCTGGAAGCCCGCCGCGTCTCGCTTGTCGAAAGCGCCAAGAAGTTGGCCACCATGAGACGCCTCTCAGAGGCCTACCAGTGCAAGATCTGTTGGAGATATGCCCTAGAGGCAATCATGTATGATGATATTTCCTATGTGTTTATGAATAAAGATAGTCCTTGCACATTATCAATGATGTGTATCAGCAAGTACGTGACTTGTTTGTGGGACTATGCAATGTATGATGACTGTCCTAAAAGGTCCCTAGTCGAAAGGGCTATGAGGACGCGCAGCCGACTAGACTAGCATATGACACGGTCGATGGCTTGATCTCACTAGCCATGGAGCATTGGATGCTAACCGGATAATATGGACTTGGAAGGATCTGGTTGGATTTGACGTAGTTGGATCCGAGTCGAGATAAGGTCCGAGTCGGACATACCCAACTATGAGACGCAACGATATGTCATCTGTGAGTCTCTAGTACAACATATGTTCTATATCCTAGGACCTGAGCTGGCACATGTACTCAGGGTGGTGACAGACCTGCTTTGGGCCGACCAAACGCTACTCCATGACTGGGTAGTTACAAAGGTAGGTTTCAGGCTTGTCCAGACCCATGCTGCGAGACATGGTCGAGCAAGATGGGATTTGCCCCTCCGATCAGGAGAGATATACTCTGGGCCCCTCGTGTGATCCGACCAGGATAAGCATGGCCATGCGACAAGGATTATGAGATAATCCGGATAGTGGTCGGCATCACTGGAACGAGAAAGAGGTCGGGCTAGCACAAGGATGACAGACTCGCCTTGAGCCCGACAACATATATCGTGTGGCAAAAGGAATGGAAGTATGATGTACAGGTTCGCCTCAGCTTCATAGTCTGCTTGGTGTTCAGCATGCCTTGCTAGAGGCCGCTACCAACCGTGCAGTTCGGAGGTGATCCGAACTGCGACCAAGCCGTCTTGAACCTAAGGGGTCGCGCGCTTAAGGGAAGGAACCTACAAGGTCGGATCCGAGGACACTGGTCGGATATCATCCGAGCTGTCACTACAAAAAAAAGACACATCCGTGACATTTTCGGCCGAACGAAAAAAAATTCTGTCATACATATGACACTTCTATGACGATAATTGTGACAAAACCTGGTATCATCATAGATGTGGTGGGCTCCTACTTCTATGACAAAAAATCATGACAGAAAATGGGCTTTTCGTCCTGGGCGGGCCGGAGACCCAGCTGCATGACATTCTTTGGGCCGTCCATGACGGAAAAAACCGTGGTAGAAGCGAGGGGGAGGAAAATTTCGGGGAGTTCCCGGTTACGGTGGGAGGTCGGGGGCCGAGCGATGCGCGTTTCTCTCGTACACGTACGCGCGTGTGTGCGAGGCGTTGGCTCTAACTGAACCCGAGCGAGGCGTTGGGCTCTAACTGAACCCGAGCGATTGCACTGCAGGCTACATGTTACTGAACCCGAGCGATCGATCGATGGTTGTTAACTGAGCCCGATTGAGCGATTCATTCGCTACTGCTGCAAACTGAAGCCAATCGATTGGATAAACAATGAGCGTTGCGGGGGTGGGGGGGGGTTTGGATGAACAGTGAGCGGTGGCGTTGCCTCTGGATGAACAGGACCCCGTGGTGTGGAGGGCTGGATGAACAGTAGACGGTGGAGGGGTGCCCGTGGAGGGGTGGTTGAACAGGACCCCGTGGTGTGGAGGGCTAGATGAACAATAGACGATGGAGGGGTGCCCGTGGAGGGGTGGTTGAACAGTAGCCGGTGGAGTAGCGCGCGGTGGAGGCTGGATGAACAGGAGCCCGTGGAGGCTGGAGGAGGTCGACGGTAGAGATTAACAGTATCCCGTGGAGTCCCGTTTTGCGGTACGCCACACCCCTCCCGATCAACAGGACCCGGTTTCGACCGTAGCGATCCAACACAAGTCCGTTTCCTCCGTTTTGCGGTACGCCACACCCCTCCCGATCAACAGGACCCCCGTTTCGACCGTAGGAGGTCCGTTTCCTCGTACGCCAGACCCCTCCCGATGAACAGGATCCCGTCACTTCAACTAGTGTGTAGCAGGGCACAAGAAGTTGTTCCTGTGGCACCTACACCAATTGAAGTGGAAGCTTATGATAGTGATCATGAAACTTCGGATCAAGTCACTACCAAACCTCGTAGGATGAAAAGGATGCGTACTACTTTAGAGTGGTACGTAATCCTGTCTTGGAAGTCATGTTGCTAGACAACAATGAACCTACGAGCTACGGAGAAACGATGGTGGGCCCGGATTCCGACGAATGGCTCGAGGCCATAAAATCCGAGAGAGGATCCATGTATAAAACCAAAGTATAGACTTTGGAAGAACTACTTGATGGTCGTAAGGCTGTTGGGTGCAGATGGATTTTAAAAGGAAAACGGACAATGATGGTAAGTGTCACCATTAAGAAAGCTCGACTTGTCGTTAAGATGTTTTCCGACAAGTTCAAGGAGTTGACTACGATGAGACTTTCTCACTCGTGGCGATGCTAAGAGTCTGTTAGAATAATATTAGCAGTTACTGCATTATTTATGAAATCTTGCAGATGGGATGTCAAAACATTGTTTCCTCGCTGATTTTCTTGAGGAAAGGTTGTATGTGATACCACCAGAAGGTTTTGTCAATCCTGAAAAATGCTAACAAGTATGCAAAGCTCCAGCAATCCTTCTAAGGACTGGAGTAAGCATCTCGGAGTTGGAATGTACGCTTTGATGAGATGATCAAAGATTTTGGGTTTATACAAAGTTTATGAGAAACTTGTATTTCCAAAGAAGTGAGTGGGAGCACTATAGAATTTTTGATGAGTATATGTTGTTAACATATTGTTGATCAGAAATGATGTAGAATTTCTGGAAAGCATACGGGGTTATTTGAAAAGTGTTTTTCAATGGAAAACCTGGATTAAGCTACTTGAACATTGAGCATCAAGATCTATAAGGATAGATCAAAAACGCTTAATGGTACTTTCAAATGAATACATACCGTGACAAGATTTTGAAGGAGTTCAAAATAGATCAGCAAAGAAGGAGTTCTTGGCTATGTTACAAGGTGTGAGTATTGAGTAAGACTCAAGACCTGACCACGGCAGAAGAGAGAGAAAGGACGAAGATCGTCCCCTATGCTTTAGACGTAGGCTCTACAGTATGCTATGCTGTGTACCGCACCTGAAGTGTGCCTTGCCATGAGTTAGTCAAGGGGTACAATAGTGATCCAGGAATGGATCACATGACAGCGGTCGAACTTATCCTTAGTAACTAGTGGACTAAGGAATTTTCTCGATTATGGAGGTGGTAAAAGAGTTCGTCGTAAAGGGTTACGTCGATACAAACTTTGACACTAATCCGGATGACTCTGAGTAGTAAACCGGATTCGTATAGTAGAACAGTTACTTGGAATAGCTCCAAGTAGCGCGTGGTAGCTACATCTACAAGATGACATAGAGATTTGTAAAGCACACACGGATCTGAAAGGTTCAGACCCATTGACTAATAACCTCTCTCACAAGCGAGATATGAACAAACCCCATGGGTGTTGGATTCATTGCAATCACATAGTGATGTGAACTAGATTATTGACTCTAGTGCAAGTGGGAGACTGTTGGAAATATGCCCTAGAGGCAATAATAAAATGGTTATTATTGTATTTCCTTGTTCATGATAATTGTCTATTGTTCATGCTATAATTGTATTAACTGGAAACCGTAATACATGTGTGAATACATAGACCACAATATGTCCATAGTAAGCCTCTATTTCACTAGCTCGTTGATCAATAGATGGTTATGGTTTCCTGACCATGGACATTGGATGTCGTTGATAACGGGATCACATCATTAGGAGAATGATGTGATGGACAAGACCCAATCCTAAGCATAGCACAAGATCGTGTAGTTCGTTTGCTAAGAGCTTTTCTAATGTCAAGTATCGTTTCCTTAGACCATGAGATTGTGCAACTCTCGAATACCGTAGGAATGCTTTGGGTGTACCAAACGTCACAACGTACCTGGGTGGCTATAAAGGTGCATTACAGGTATCTCCGAAAGTGTCTGTTGGGTTGGCACGAATCGAGACTGGGATTTGTCACTCTGTATGACGGAGAGGTATCTCTAGGCCCACTCGGTAATGCATCATCATAATGAGCTCAATGTGACTAAGGAGTTAGCCACAGGATCATGCATTACGAAACGAGTAAAGAGACTTGCCGGTAACGAGATTGAACGAGGTATTGGGATACCGACGATCGGATCTCGGGAAAGTAACATACCGATGGACAAAGGGAATTGTATACGGGATTGATTGAATCCCCGACATCGTGGTTCATCCGATGAGATCATTGTGGAACATGTGGGAGCCAACATGGGTATCCAGATCCCGCTGTTGGTTATTGGCCGGAGAACGTCTCGGTCATGTCTGCATGGTTCCCGAACCTGTAGGGTCTACACACTTAAGGTTCGGTGACGCTAGAGTTGTTATGGGAAATAGTATGTGGTCACCGAAGGTTGCTCGGAGTCCCGGATGAGATCCCGGACATGACGAGGAGCTCCGGAATGGTCCGGAGGTGAAGATCGGTATATTGGACGAAGGGTATTGGAGTCTGGAATTGTTCCGCGGGTACCAGGCTATGGCCAGCATGTCCGAAAGGGGTTTCGGAGGCCCCGGCAAGCGTTGGGGGGCCTTATGGGCCAAGGGGAAGGGGCAAACCAGCCCACTAAGGGGCTGTGCGCCCCTCCCAACCCCTCTCACGTAACTAGGAGAGGTGGGGGCGCCACCCCTAGGGCAGCCGCCCCTCCCGGCTTGAGGGGCAAGTTTCCTAGGGGGTGGGGGCGCCCAAACCCATCTAGGGTTTCCCCTGGCCACCGCCTCCTCCTCTAGATCCATCTAGAGGGGCCGGCCCCCTCTCCCCTTCCCCCTATATATAGTGAGGGGGTGGGAGGGCAGCCACACCCTTTGCCTGGCGCAGCCCTCTCCTCCTCCAACTCCTCCTCCTCCTCCGTAGTGCTTAGCGAAGCTCTGCCGGAGAACCACGAGCTCCATCGCCACCACGCCGTCGTGCTGCCGGAGTTCTCCCTCAACTTCTCCTCTCCCCTTGCTGGATCAAGAAGGAGGAGACGTCCCCGGGCTGTACGTGTGTTGAACGCGGAGGCGCCGTCCGTTCGGCGCTAGATTGGATCTTCCGCGATTTGAATCGTCGCGAGTACGACTCCATCAACCGCGTTCTTGTAACGCTTCCGCTTAGCGATCTTCAAGGGTATGAAGATGCACTCCCTCTCTCTCGTTGCTAGCATCTCCTAGATTGATCTTGGTGACACGTAGGAAAATTTTGAATTATTGCTACGTTCCCCAACACCGAGCTGACAGCGGGGGGAACGTTTTTTTTCGCGAAATACGGTGGCCCGTCCTATGGGTCCCAGCAGTCAGGGGGAAACGTTTTTTTTCGTGAAATACTGGTGGCCCATCCGGTGGGTCCCTACTGTCAGGTGGAGGAATAATTATTTTTGGCGTAATAAGGAGGCACTTCCTTGCGGCTGCCGTGGACCCAACTGTCAGCCTCTCCACGTATAGTACTCTTTCGATGGAAGTCGGTCGTTGACCACATTGACCACGCCGCGCCGAGAGCACCACGGCGGTGGACGACGGCGAGGCCTAGGAAGGGGACAACGCGGAGCCGGGGAAGACGCTGTTGGAAATATGCCCTAGAGGCAATAATAAAATGGTTATTATTGTATTTCCTTGTTCATGATAATTGTCTGTTGTTCATGCTATAATTGTATTAACTGGAAACCGTAATACATGTGTGAATACATAGACCACAACATGTCCCTAGTAAGCCTCTAGTTGACTAGCTCATTGATCAATAGATGGTTATGGTTTCCTGACCATGGACATTGGATGCATTGATAACGGGATCACATCATTAGGAGAATGATGTGATGGACAAGACCCAATCCTAAGCATAGCACAAGATCGTGTAGTTCGTTTGCTAGAGCTTTTCTAATGTCAAGTATCATTTCCTTAGACCATGAGATTGTGCAACTCCCGGATACCGTAGGAATGCTTTGGGTGTACCAAACGTCACAACGTAACTGGGTGGCTATAAAGGTGCACTACAGGTATCTCCGAAAGTGTCTGTTGGGTTGGCACGAATCGAGACTGGGATTTGTCACTCCGTATGACGGAGAGGTATCTCTGGGCCCACTTGGTAATGCATCATCATAATGAGCTCAATGTGACTGAGGAGTTAGCCATGGGATCATGCGTTACGGTACGAGTAAAGTGACTTGCCGGTAACGAGATTGAACAAGGTATTGGGATACCGACGATCGAATCGGGCAAGTAACGTACCGATTGACAAAGGGAATTGTATACGGGATTGATTGAATCCTCGACATCGTGGTTCATCCGATGAGATCATCGTGGAACATGTGGGAGCCAACATGGGTATCCAGATCCCGCTGTTGGTTATTGACCGGAGAGTCGTCTCGGTCATGTCTGCATGTCTCCCGAACCCGTAGGGTCTACACGCTTAAGGTTCGGTGACGCTAGGGTTGTAGAGATATTAGCATGCGGAAATACGAAAGTCATTCGGAGTCCCGGATGAGATCCCGGACGTCATGAGGAGTTCCGGAATGGTCCGGAGGTAAAGATTTATATATGGGAAGTCCTATTTTGGCCACCGGAAAATGTTCGGGATTTTTCGGTATTGTACCGGGAAGGTTCTAGAAGGTTCCGAAGTGGGGCCCACCTGCATGGGGGGACCCACATGAACGTGGGTAGTGGGGGCAAGGCCCCACACCCCTGGTCAAGGCGCACCAAGATCCCACCTTAGAAGGAATAAGATCATATCCCGAAGGGATAAGATCAAGATCCCTAAAAAAGGGGGATAACAATCGGTGGGGAAGGGAAATGATGGGATTTCTTTCCCCCACCTTTGCCAACGCCCCAATGGACTTGGAGGGCAATAAACCAGCCCCCTCCACCCCTATATATAGTGGGGAGGCGCATGGGAGCAGCACCCCAAGCCCTGGCGCCTCCCTCCCTCCCGTGACACCTCTTCCTCCCCGCTTGCGCTTGGCGAAGCCCTGCCGAGATCCCGCTACTTCCACCACCACGCCGTCGTGCTGCTGGATCTCCATCAACTTCTCCTCCCCCCTTGCTGGATCAAGAAGGAGGAGACGTCCCCGCTCCGTACGTGTGTTGAACGTGGAGGTGCCGTCCGTTCGGCGCTAGGATCATCGGTGATTTGGATCACGACGAGTACGACTCCATCAACCCCGTTCTCTTGAATGCTTCCGCGCGCGATCTACAAGGGTATGTAGATGCACTACCCTCTCTCTCATTGCTAGATGACTCCATAGATTGATCTTGGTGATACGTAGAAAATTTTAAATTTCTGCTACGTTCCCCAACAGTGGCATCATGAGCCAGGTTTATGCGTAGATTCTATGCACGAGTAGAACACAAAGTAGTTGTGGGCGACGATTTGTTCAATTTGCTTACCGTTACTAGTCTTATCTTGATTCGCCGGCATTGTGGGATGAAGCGGCCCGGACCGACCTTACACGTACTCTTACGTGAGACAGGTTCCACCGACTGACATGCACTTGATGCATAAGGTGGCTAGCGGGTGTCTGTCTCTCCCACTTTAGTCGGATCGGATTCGATGAAAAGGGTCCTTATGAAGGGTAAATAGCAATTGGCATATCACCGTTGTGGCTTTTGCGTAGGTAAGAAACATTCTTGCTAGAAACCCATAGCAGCCACGTAAAACATGCAACAACAATTAGAGGACGTCTAACTTGTTTTTGCAGGGTATGCTATGTGATGTGATATGGCCAAAAGGATGTGATGAATGATATATGTGATGTATGAGATTGATCATGTTCTTGTAATAGGAATCACGACTTGCATGTCGATGAGTATGACAACCGGCAGGAGCCATAGGAGTTGTCTTAATTTATTGTATGACCTGCGTGTCAATGAAAAATGCCATGTAATTACTTTACTTTATTGCTAACCGTTAGCCATAGTAGTAGAAGTAATAGTTGGCGAGACAACTTCATGAAGACACGATGATGGAGATCATGGTGTCATGCCGGTGACGAAGGTGATCATGTCGCGCCTCGAAGATGGAGATCAAAAGGCGCAAGATGATATTGGCCATATCATGTCACTTTATGATTTGCATGTGATGTTTTTTCATGTTTACATCTTATTTGCTTAGAACGATGGTAGCATAAATAAGATGATCCCTCACTAAAATTTCAAGAGATGTGTTCCCCCTAACTGTGCACCGTTGCGAAGGTTCGTTGTTTCGAAGCACCACGTGATGATCGAGTGTTGTAGATTCTAACGTTCGCATACAACGGGTGTTGACAAGCCTAGCATGTACAGACATGGCCTCGGAACACAAGCAAAACACTTAGGTTGACTTGACGAGCCTAGCATGTACAGACATGGCCTCGGAACACAAGAGACCGAAAGGTCAAACATGAGTCGTACAGTAGATACGATCAACATGGAGATGTTCACCGATGATGACTAGTCTGTCTCACGTGATGATCGGACACGGCCTAGTCGATTCGGATCATGTATCACTTAGATGACTAGAGGGATGTCTATCTAAGTGGGAGTTCATTAAATAATCAGATGAACTTAATTATCATGAACATAGTCAAAAGGTCTTTGCTAATAATGTCGTAGCTTACGCTTTAGTTCTACTAAGATATGTTCCTAGAGAAAATTTAGTTGAAAGTTGATAGTAGCAATTATGCAGACTGGGTCCGTAAACTGAGGATTGTCCTCATTGCTGCATAGAAGGCTTATGTCCTTAATGCACCGCTCGGTGTGCTGAACCTCGAGCGTCGTCTGTAGATGTTACGAAACATCTGACATACACGTTTTGATGACTACGTGATAGTTCAGTGTGTGATGCTAACGGTTTAAAATTGTGGCACCAAAGACGGTTTTGAAACGTCACAGAACATATGAGATGTTCCAAAAACTGAAATTGGGATTTCAGACTAATGCCCACGTCAAGAGGTATGAGACCTCTGACAAGTTTCTTAAGCCTGCAAACTAAGGGAGAAAAGCTCAATCGTTGAGCATGTGCTCAGATTGTCTGAGTACTACAATCAGTTGAATCAAGTGGGAGTTAATCTTCCAGATGAGATAGTGATGGTTCTCCATAGTCACTGCCACCAAGCTATTAGAGCTTCGTGATGAACTATAACATATCAGGGATATACATGATGATCCTAGAGCAACTCGCGATGTTTGACACCGCGAAAGTAGAAATCAAGAAAAGCATCAATTGTTGATGGTTAGTAAAACCACTAGTTTCTAGAAGGGCAAGGGAAATAAGGGATACTTCATGAAATGGCAAATCAGTTGCTGCTCTAGTGAAGAAACCCAAGGTTGAACCCAAACCCGAGACTAAGTGCTTCTGAAATGAGGGGAACGGTCACTGAAGCAGAACTACCCTAGGTACTTCGTAGATAGAAGGCCGGCAAGGTCAACAGAAGTATATTGGATATACATTATATTAATGTGTACTTTACTAGTACTCCTAGTAGCACCAGGGTATTAGATACCGGTTCGGTTGCTAAGTGTTAGTAACTCGAAATAAAAGCTGCGGAATAAACGGAGACTAGCTAAAGGTGAGATGACGATATCTGTTGGAAGTGTTTCCAAGGTTGATGTGATCAAGCATCGCATGCTCCCTCTACCATCGAGATTGGGGTTAAACCTGAATATTATTATTTGGTGTTTGCGTTGAGCATAGACATAATTGGATTATGTTTATCGCAATACGGTTATTCATTAAAGGAGAATAATGGTTACTCTGTCTATTTGAATAATACCTTCAATGGTCTTGCACCTAAAATGAATGGTTTATTGAATCTCGATCGTAGTGATACACATGTTCATGCCAAAAGATATAAGATAGTAATGATAGTACCACATACTTGTGGCACTGCCACTTGAGTCATATTGGTATAAAACGCATGAAGAAGCTCCATGTTGATGGATCTTTGGACTCACTCGTTTTTGAAAAGATTGAGACATGCGAACCATGTCTATTGGTAGATATGCATGAAGAAACTCCATACAGATGGATCGTTTGGGCTCACTTGATTTTGAATCACTTGAGACATGCAAATCATAACACATGGGCAAGATGACTGAAAGGCCTCGTTTTCAGTAAGATGGAACAAGAAAGCAACTTGTTGGAAGTAATATATTTTGATGTGCATAGTCCAATGAGTGCTGAGGCATGCAATGGATATCGTTATGTTCTTACTTCACATATGATTTGAGTAGATGCTGAGTATATTTACTTGATGAAACACAAGTCTGAATTATTGAAATGGTTCAAGTAATTTCAGAGTGAAGTTGAAGATTGTCGTGACAAGAGGATAAAATGTCTGTGATATGATCATAGAGATGAATATCTGAGTAACGAGTTTGGCACACAATTAAGACATTGTGGAAATTGTTTCACAACTAATACCGCCTGGAACACCATAGTGTGATGGTGTGTCCGAACATCATAACTGCACCCTATTGGATATGGTGCATACCATGATATCTCTTATCGAATTACCACTATCATTTATGGGTTAGGCATTAGAGACAACCGCATTCACCTTAAATAGGGCACCACGCAATTCCGTTGAGACGACACCGTATGAACTATGGTTTAGAGAAACCTAAGCTGTCGTTTCTTAAAAGTTTGGGGCTGCGACGCTTATGTGAAAAAGTTTCAGGCTGATAAGCTCGAACCCAAAGCGGATAAATGCATCTTCATAGAATACCCAAAACAGTTGGGTATACCTCCTATTTCAGATCTGGAAGCAAAAGTGATTCTAGAAATGGGTCCTTTCTCGAGGAAAAGTTTCTCTCGAAAGAATTGAGTGGGAGGATGGTGGAGACTTGAACCGTCACTTCAACTAATGTGTAGCAGGGCACATGAAGTTGTTCCTGTGTCACCTACACCAATTGAAGTGGAAGCTTATGATAGTGATCATGAAACTTCAGATCAAGTCACTACCAAACCTCATAGGACGACAAGGATGCGTACTACTTCAGAGTGGTACATAATCCTGTCTTGGAAGTCATGTTGCTAGACAACAATGAACCTACGAGCTATGGAGAAGCGATGGTGGGCCCGGATTCCGACCTCGAGGCCATAAAATCTGAGAGGATCCATGTATGAAAACAAAGTATAGACTTTGAAAGAACTACTTGATGGTCGTAAGGCTGTTGGGTACAGATGGATTTTAAAGGGAAGACAGACAATGATGGTAAGTGTCACCATTAAGAAAGCTCGACTTGTCATTAAGATGTTTTCCGGCAAGTTCGAGGAGTTGACTGCGATGAGACTTTCTCACTCGTAGCGATGCTAAGAGTCTGTTAGAATTATATTAGCAGTTACTGCATTATTTATGAAATCTTGCAGATAGGATGTCAAAACATTGTTTCCTCGACGATTTTCTTGAGGAAAGGTTGTATGTGATACAACCAGAAGGTTTTGTCAAACCTGAAAGATGCTAACAAGTATGCAAAGCTCCAGCAATCCTTCTAAGGATTGGAGTAAGCATCTCGGAGTTGGAATGAACGCTTTGATGAGATGATCAAAGATTTTGGTTTTATACAAAGTTCATGAGAAACTTGTATTTCCAAAGAAGTGAGTGGGAGCACTATAGAATTTTTGATGAGTATATGTTGTTAACATATTGTTGATCAGAAATGATGTAGAATTTCTGGAAAGCATCCAGGGTTATTTGAAAAGTGTTTTTAATGGAAAACCTGGATTAAGCTACTTGAACATTGAGCATCAAGATCTATAAGGATAGATCAAAAACGCTTAATAGTACTTTCAAATGAATATATACCGTGACAAGATTTTGAAGGAGTTCAAAATAGATCAGCAAAGAAGGAGTTCATGGCTATGTTACAAGGTGTGAGTATTGAGTAAGACTCAAGACCTGACCACGGCAGAAGAAAGAGAAAGGACGAAGGTCGTCCCCTATGCTTTAGACGTAGGCTCTACAATATGCTATGCTGTGTACCGCACCTGAAGTGTGCCTTGCCATGAGTTAGTCAAGGGGTACAATAGTGATCCAGGAAGGGATCACATGACAGCGGTCGAACTTATCCTTAGTATCTAGTGGACTAAGGATTTTTCTCGATTATGGAGGTGGAAAGGGGGTTCGTCGTAAAGGGTTACGTCGATGCAAACTTTGACTCTAATCTGGATGACTCTGAGTAGTGAACTGGATTCGTATAGTAGAGCAGTTATTTGGAATAGCTCCAAGTAGCGCGTGGTAGCTGCATCTACAAGATGACATAGAGATTTGTAAAGCACACACGGATCTGAATGTTGCAGACCCGTTGACTAAAACCTCTCTCGTAAGCATAACATGATCAAACCCTAGAACTCATTGAGTGTTAATCACATGGTGATGTGAACTAGATTATTGACTCTAGTAAACTCTTGGGTATTAGTCACATGGCGATGTGAACTTTGAGTGTTAATCACATGGTGATGTCAACTAGATTATTGACTCTAGTGCAAGTGGGAGACTGTTGGAAATATGCCCTAGAGGCAATAATAAAATGGTTATTATTGTATTTCCTTGTTCATGATAATTGTCTGTTGTTCATGCTATAATTGTATTAACTGGAAACCGTAATACATGTGTGAACACATAGACCACAACATGTCCCTAGTAAGCCTCTAGTTGACTAGCTCGTTGATCAATAGATGGTTAAGGTTTCCTGACCATGGACATTGGATGTCATTGATAACGGGATCACATCATTAGGAGAATGATGTGATGGACAAGACCCAATCCTAAGCATAGCACAAGATCGTGTAGTTCGTTTGCTAGAGCTTTTCTAATGTCAAGTATCATTTCCTTAGACCATGAGATTGTGCAACTCCCGGATACCATGGGAATGCTTTGGGTGTACCAAACGTCACAACGTAACTGGGTGGCTATAAAGGTGCACTACAGGTATCTCCGAAAGTGTCTGTTGGGTTGGCACGAATCGAGACTGGGATTTGTCACTCCGTATGACGGAGAGGTATCTCTGGGCCCACTCGGTAATGCATCATCATAATGAGCTCAATGTGACTGAGGAGTTAGCCACGGGATCATGCGTTACGGTACGAGTAAAGTGACTTGCCGGTAACGAGATTGAACAAGGTATTGGGATACCGACGATCGAATCGGGCAAGTAACGTACCGATTGACAAAGGGAATTGTATACGGGATTGATTGAATCCTCGACATCGTGGTTCATCCAATGAGATCATCGTGGAACATGTGGGAGCCAACATTGGTATCCAGATCCAGCTGTTGGTTATTGACCGGAGAGTCGTCTCGGTCATGTCTGCATGTCTCCCGAACCCGTAGGGTCTACACGCTTAAGGTTCGGTGACGCTAGGGTTGTAGAGATATTAGTATGCGGAAATCCGAAAGTCGTTCGGAGTCCCGGATGAGATCCCGGACGTCACGAGGAGTTCCGGAATGGTTCGGAGGTAAAGATTTATATATGGGAAGTCCTATTTTGGCCACCGGAAAATGTTCGGGATTTTTCGGTATTGTACCGGGAAGGTTCTAGAAGGTTCCGAAGTGGGGCCCACCTGCATGGGGGGACCCACATGAACGTGGGTAGTGGGGGCAAGGCCCCACACCCCTGGTCAAGGCGCACCAAGATCCCACCTTAGAAGGAATAAGATCATATCCCGAAGGGATAAGATCAAGATCCCTAAAAAGGGGGATAACAATCGGTGGGGAAGGGAAATGATGGGATTTCTTTCCCCCACCTTTGCCAATGCCCCAATGGACTTGGAGGGCAAGAAACCAGCCCCCTCCACCCCTATATATAGTGGGGAGGCGCATGGGAGCAGCACCCCAAGCCCTGGCACCTCCCTCCCTCCCATGACACCTCTTCCTCCCCGCTTGCGCTTGGCGAAGCCCTGCCGGGATCCCGCTACTTCCACCACCACGCCGTCGTGCTGCTGGATCTCCATCAACTTCTCCTCCCCCCTTGCTGGATCAAGAAGGAGGAGACGTCCCCGCTCCGTACATGTGTTGAACGCGGAGGTGCCGTCCGTTCGGCGCTAGGATCATCGGTGATTTGGATCACGACGAGTACGACTCCATCAACCCCGTTCTCTTGAACGCTTCCGCGCGCGATCTACAAGGGTATGTAGATGCACTCCCCTCTCTCTCATTGCTAGATGACTCCATAGATTGATCTTGGTGATACGTAGAAAATTTTAAATTTCTGCTACGTTCCCCAACAGACGCGTCAGTGGAAGCCCCCGCGGAGAGGAGTACGAGGGTTCACCGGTTCGGCTGCGGTGTGAGGCTGCCGTCGCCGCAGAAGAACAGGGGGTGTGGGTGAGTAGAGGGATGCCCTGGCCAGCGGTGGGAGTAGTAGGGGCGCTGAGGCCTGCGCGGCAGCACAGCCGACCACGGGAGGCGGGAGTAGGCGGTCCCGCCGGCGCTGCTTTGGCGGCTGGAGCAAGAAGATCAGAGGTTGAAGAAACACGACGACCATTGGATTGACATCCAATGGTTACGTCTGCTAGAATCATTTGTTGACGTATATAATAACTAAAAAAATCTTGCATACGCGTCAACTAAATAGGCCCACAAGTCAGACCACTCCCTCTATTTTTTAATAATTTATATATAACTCATGGCAACTTCTTATGCAATTTATTGCAGTCGTTTTTTGGTTGGCCAGGGCCAATTTCGCATATTTCTGTGGGTTCCAAACTATTTTTAATACCGAAATGTCGAGCTAGATTTAAAGTACTTTGAAGATATATTTAAATTAGGTTAATGCCCAGTGAAATAGGAATCTGAAAATGTGAAAAAAATCAGAAATTATAAAGTAATTGCCAATTTGTCATCTGTTTTTATATTTACAACCCATTTCATATTACTTTCAAGATTTGCAGGCGTCTTGAAAGAGTTGCAACCCATCAGGGCGTAGAAAAATAAGTAGGCCTGGATTGGGTATTCTTCAGAAAAAATAAACTGGGCTCATTTTCACAAAGAAAAAATAGCTGGGCTGGTCACATGGTGAACATAAAATATAAGCCTGGGCTAGACGAGCCACAGCCCAGTTCAAACCCTGCTCCGTCTCAACAATACCAAACAAAAAAATACTGCTCGAGTAGTTATGTCCGAGGTGTCAACCGATCTTGTGCTGTTCTCTTGTCTATTGACTATATACGCTCACAATGTCGTGGGTCCCAGATGTCAGGAAAACACTAGGAGGAAGCATTTTATTTTTCCATACGCTGAAGTGGTGGGCCCCTACTGTCATCCTCTCCACGTACTTCTGCTGATTCCTGTTGTTTGTTGACCATGTTAACAACGCGAGAGGGCGGCGCCGCGGCGAGCGCACCAAAGCGTGCGGAGGACGTCGGCGTTAATGATTTAGGAGACGGTGGGGCGGCGATGCGTGCGCTGAGGCACAGCAAGCCGTGGGAGGCGGAAGCAGGCGGCCCCACCGGCGCTGGTTTGATTTTGGCGGCTGGAGGAAGACAGGACTGAAGAAACACGACAGACTGTAAAAGCAGCAGGAGTACTTAACAACCTTAACTGAAACCAGTAGGGGCACATAACAACCAAAGCTGAAAGCAGTATGAGTACTTATACAGGTTCAACCGTACAAAGCACGCCTCGAACAGTGCTACTTTGCCTACAGTTAACAAAGGGTGAGGCCGCCAAGCCCCAGGACAAGGCCCAGGCGCCACCCCGCGCATCCACAACCTTCTGAAAGCGGCTTCATCTCGCAACGTGGTCAATAAACAGGATATTCGCTTTAGAGCCATGGAACATAATCTTCTGTCCTATTCTCCAAGATGGACGGGCCTTCATTATTTGAGACCACCCATGAATACGTATCTTTTCACCTCCAAGGGGAATTGAGTAGGTCGACATAAACATCATGTTGTGACCAAGCGCAAGTCTGACCCAACCATGGTCAGGCATCTGTATAGGAACAATAGAACTCGGCAGTTCCTGTTTCAAGAAGATCACAGCTGTAAAACTGTGTATAAGCAATAGTTTATGAACAACATATATAACAGAAAACATCTCGTACCATAAGTTTCTCGACACAGTTGGACCTGTTCAACAAGTGCAGCAGTGGCACACATATCCCACGTGGCCTTCCACCATTGAAACGCCCCACAAGGACCTCAAGACGATCAATAAAGTGTAGGAACTTGTGGATGTCGATCCAGTCAACTTCAGTGCCATTAGTAACAGCCGAGTTATTACAGAGTAACAAATGAGCAGACTGCTTAACTCTGAAAAAACCTACACGTGCCACCAATTATAAGAAAATATTAGTTAGAAATAGCATCTTCGTGAGAGATTCGTTGCTACTTCTAAAGTTAAATTGTGATTAGTTAGACAGAATAGGTGGATTAAGAAGTAATCGAGGCAACAAGCAAGAACCAGATACAAAACTAACATGGATGAACAATTGGAACGACGTCGGGGTCGAAGATCGCAGTGAAGATGAGACCAGGTTCTGCTATTTCCATCAACATTCGTGCGCCAACTTCCAGTCCGTAACACTTGAGAAAGTTATCCAAGTTCGGCCATAAAAAAGCAGCGATCTTCTTGGTTCATGAACCCAACTCGGAACTTATATCCATGGCTTGTCTTCACTGTGACCATAAACTAGTGTATTCAGTTATGGCAAGGCCGAGCATCTTGAGTACATGTGTTCTGGCAGAGCAAATAATACACTGTAGGAAAAATAATATGAGAACACAGCATGTTCAAAAAACCCCCACCCTCCCGGATAGAAAAGAGGATTCTAGGAACATACTATGCGCATTTCAAAATGTTGTGTTAGGATGAGAAGGAACAAGTGTGGCGTCTCGCCGAGGGCGCAGAAACCTGTAGGGTACTCGCACTTTGGGCACTACAAATGAAACACACTAGATTCAGTAGGAAGAAAAATGCATCAACGGCGGCGGCTGCCATCCTAGGATTACCTGCGACCAAGGGACTTGGATTTATCGGGGATGGATGAAGAATTCGTACCTGGTTCTCCATGAGAAAACCCTATGCAATCGCCGAGAGGGGGTTTTCTCTGAACAAGCAGACGAGGGAGAAGGGGATTCAGGCCCAGTGGAATATTGCCGCTTCGTCCGTCCAGCTTACTGCTAAAGCTGGAAAGGGGGGTTGTGATTTGACGGCTTATTGGGCATTACTGCAGTGCTACGACCGGGCTCTGTCTACCGTGAAGTTGTGCACTCTAATTTGTGCATATGGCACGTGGACCCCGTTGCCGGTTGCCCCACATATCAGCGAAAGGAAGTAGAAAGACAAGAGTAACTAGTTACACATAAATATATTTTTGACAAAGAGATACTCCCTCTGTAAATAAATATACAAATCTTTTATATCACAGGCTCACCTTGCCGAGAAATATACTCCCTCTGCAACGCACGGGCATTATGGGGGTTCAGCTGAGAATATAATACTCAGATAGGCTCACGGTTCTGGACTTTGGGCCGCAGGCCGACCCTGCATGTTTGGGGGGCCATGTGTTCTACCTCAGCGCTTTTCATATTGCAAGCGATCGGTATGGCGCTGGTTTTAGATGCTGTCGCAAGGCGAATACACAAAATTGAATAAAGCACGGCAGCTGTTGGAATGAAATCGAACGACAGTTCCTAACCAGCAATCAGAGTTGCAATTCTATCAATGATATACCATGTGATAAATAATACTATCGTACTACTTATATACACAGGACACTTGTTTCACCATGCCAGATTATTACATCAAAATCTCTCGGAGGATAGATCAGTTCGGCAGTTGCGTACTGCTACTGAAGAATTTCAAAGTTGATTTCGACCAGCTCTCCTTGCCGAGAAAGTTCGATTTTGACATCATCCCCTACCGCAAGATATGATTTAGATTTGAACCTTGACCATCCTTTAGCATCAATCATCATGCGACCATCCTTTGTACTTACGGTATATTGAGCAGGTTCATTCACACCAAGGCTGCGCATGGTAAGAGAAACTTGGCCGCGGTCGCCCGGATTGTTGAACGACTCCCTCGTTGCTCTAGGAATTATCTGTTTGCAAACAAGAAGACATACCCAAATAGTTAGATCAACACAGTGAATCATGTGAAACAACATGGAAAGAAAAAAAAACGAAGCACTTGGGCGGCCAATGCTTACCAAGAAGGTGGACATGTCGGTTTTTGTAAGGACTTTGGTATATGAAGTGCGAACTGCAGCCCAGTCTGTTGCCGGTGCAACTGCACGGGCCGGAGCAGATGCAAGTGCAAGTGTTGGTGCAGGTGCCGAAGCCGCTGCTGCTGCCGGAGATGGTGCTCCTTGTAGAGCTGGTGCCGGTGTCGGAGCAGGTGCCGGTGTCGATGCCCGATCCTCCGGTAGATCAGACTGATCCGCTGATGCGGTCGGTGCCCAATCCTCAGCTGGATCAGACTGAGCTGCTGCCGCTGTCAATGCTAGAGCAACTGCCGGTGCTCGATCTGTGCGAGATAGCGGCGATTGTGTCTGGTCTGCTATGATCAGCTTTCTAACTTGACTAGGATCCGTGACCGTGATCCAGTTTTTTTCTTCATTTCTTTTTAACGCGAGAAGGACTAATTGTGGCGTTCTTGTTAAACCAAATTGTAGTTCATCATAGGGATTCAGCTTGTACTCAGACAACATACTGATCCAATTTTTTCTAGTAATATAAGTGATGGACAGTGCCTTCGTTACTGACACGACATAAGAAGTGGAACCTGCAAAAATAGCCATCGTAGAGCAAACCAAACAGTTTATTCTGTGATGAATGTCACATGGCAAAACCTGCATCGTAAAATTGCAGGAAAAGAAAGAAAACATGACATTAAATCAATAAGATTTAGACAGTAAATCAATAAGATTTACTTGATGTGACATGAGTGAATCCTTACCAGGAAATCACTATGTTGAAGTACTAAACAGAAGATTGATCGTCCAACTACGTGTGGCATGCAGGGGCCCCGCCTACTCCCACAAGCAGGACAGTCCAAAGGTCATGACAAATCGTATGGACCGAACATCCATGGGACTGGAAATCCTGGTGGGTGCGATAAACCCTGCAATGCATACAGATATTGGAGTGTAACCATAATTGATAAACCGACCTCACAAAAAATATGATCTGGATACTTCAAAATATACAGACTGAATTGAGTGGACAGACATTAACATAGTCATTAACATAGACCATTCACACACCAAAAGCGGCAGTACTAATAAACAATACAGGGTTCACAAACACAAATCAAGTACTGAACAATAGTACTTACTACAGACAAGCAAAGTTGCACTAACTAAACTCTGCAGACTATTTCTTGCCACTGACCTACGGGATGAACCCCGCATAACTGACTAGGCCATGGACTTCGTGTGAGATGTCTACATGCACCATCACCATCTTGTCAACCTTGGAGAACCTAACAGAGTGGTCTTTCCAGTCATAAACATGATGATGAAGACAGGCCACATCAGATTTGTTGGGAAGCTTTACAAGAACCACACCCTTCGTAATCGAAGGCACAGCCAGGAAATTGTTGTGGTCAAGTACAGCCTCGAGAACATGCCTGACAACAATGCTACAGGAAAACACTAGTTCAGGACACGTGGCAACAAGGACACATCAGCTGGATAGTTCAGCAGTAGAACTCATCATCAGGTCTTCCAGTTCACACGGCATGACTTTGAGAACTTCATCTCCACCGCGGACCTGGTTCTAATTCAAACAGAAACCATATTTTATTACTACCTCCGTTCAGAAATATAAGATGATTTTCGATATTATACTCCATATATGACTACATATACGCACAGAAATGAGTGAAGAAAGACACTAGAACATGTCTTCAAAGGCATGAGAGCAGAGGGATTACATGCAATATCCATAACACAAGTTACTGAGGCAAATATACCCTCTTAAAAGGTAGCATTGATGTTCATAAAGTACTCCCTCCATCCCAAAATTCTTGTCTTAGATTTGTCTAGATATGGATGTATCAAGTCACATTTTAGTATTAGATACATTCGTATCTAGACAAATCTAAGACAAGAAATTTGGGACAGAGGGAGTAGTTGAAAGTAATCTATAACAAATCAGTGTCAACCTCTCGCATGTTTTGGTCAAAAGAGGAATTTAGAACCGTCATTTGGCACACTAAAATCACATGCAAGATCACCTAGAAAGTTGTACTACCAGTACTAGTACTGCGTGTTAGATGAAAAAACACGATCAAGATCGAGAAAAAGATCGTCAACAAGAGACATTACCTGGACTTGTTTAATGAGGGACCCCGGAGAGGGGGGCTTGGATAGGGCGATGGCTTTGAGCTTGTCTGCGGTAGTCTCGGCGGGGTGCTTGCGCTTCTTCGTACCATGAGCCTCGACGGTTTTGTCCAGAGCCATAGACATCACGTCGGCCGGTGCTCCGGCGTCCATCCAAGAGAGGAAGCTGAGAGAGAAGAGTGAAATGAGGAATGAGATGAGGGAGAAGCGAAGCGAGTGGGGGTTTTCTTCAAGAGAGGAAGCTGAGAGAGAAGAGTGAAATGATGGTTGCTTCGTCCGTCCAACTTACTGCTGGAAAGGAGGGGGTTTTGTGATTTGACGGCTCATTGGGCATTACTGCGGCGGTTTGATCGGGGTAGTCTACCGTCACTCTACTACGGAGTAATTTAGTGCATGGCTGGTGGACCCAGGTGCTGGCTATCCCACACGTCGGCGAAAGTGAGTAATTTAGTGCATGGCTGGAGGAGGATCCGCACGGTAGAGCGTGTCCACTGTTTTTCTGAAGAAAAAAAATGATTACAGCAAGCGTTTCCACTCTTATGACAGAGGAGTGCGAAACACGGCAGCCACTTGAACATACACAGTTCTCCTACTACTAGGCATGTGCAGTGGTTCATACGTCAGTACTACACAACCTTGTTGCTAGTGTAGTAAGATATGATGATAAAAAATGATGTTGTGCGCATGTCAACTACTCCTATATGTAACATAGTACCGCTTTTTCGACTGTCCGATCGAGAATGAACGGTGAGATCAATGCTAACAGAACTAGGTCCACATCGCACGGAGAGTACGGTGCTACAGTACTCCACGAAACATGAACCATATGAAGCACGAATAGTGTTAGGCAGGGTGTATGAAGGGTGCACGGGATGGGAGCAAAAGTTCCCTTCTCGACCCACTTTTGGGTGTTTGGGAGAGTGCATGAAGGGTGCATGAGTCCAAACTAGTAGGTTGACAAAAATACACGAAGGGGAAACAACTATATTGAGATGAGAATGCAACCAAACACACCCACACGCTTTGTGCTACAGTGACTGATCTGCACCGTCTGAGTTTGATCCAACGGTCATGTTGTGTCGAGACATGGACATGCCCATGCAGAGGGCGCCTAAACACCACCGAAGTCCCTCTGCTTCTCGAGGCGCACGATGTTGGTGATGCAGGGTGCAACCGCCCGTAGAGCCCGCTCCCAGTCGACGGGAGCCAGCTCGTCAAAGACGGCGTCCAATGGCACTAATGGATTCCGGTGACGGAGCCCTGAAAGGATTCGCCCGGCAACGGCGACGGCAGCCTGCAACCCCTCCTTGTCCAGCTCAGCCCCCACCATCGCGCGGAGATGGCTCAGCTCCCCGGAGATATAGGTGAAGAAGGAAACCAGGTCAGGAAGCCGCAACTCATTGAAGTCGACCGGGTGGTCGAACGGGTTTAGCCCGACGGCCGGCATCGTCGCGCTGGCACAACGGTAGGCATCGCGCAGCTGCAACACGTGCGTGGCAACTTGGTTCACCAAGTGGCTGAGGCGATCCTGGACCTTGTTACGATCGGCCCGCTCGCGCTCCAGCCGGCTCCCCTGACGGCCTATCGTATCTCCCGCTTTTTGCAGCAACGCCGCCGACACCTCGAGCATCTTTGTGGTGGACGCCTGCCTCTTTTGAAGCTCCGTGAACTCCCGCACATAACAGAGGAGCATGGCACTCCTCTCCTCCTTGAGCTCACGGAGCTCCACGTCCTTGGCCCTGAGCTCCGCATCCTTGGCATGGAGCTCCTATGTCAGGCGCCTCACCTCGGACTCCGTGATCTGCTGCGCCGCCATGGCACCAGGTAGAAGCAATGGGGAGAGGAAGCAAAGGGGGCGAAACGGCTGAAAGGCAATGCAATCTACGGGAAGGCGGAGGGAGCGGGGAATCTTTTGGTTTTCACCACGGTAAAACACCAGTCGGCGACTTCTCACATCAGGGAGCAGTGGGTTTTGCCAGGCAGAGTCATCGTGACTAATTGCTGCCGCGCCTGCTCCCGTCAATCAAAAAATTAAAAATCCTGCCGCGCGAGCTCCCGTCAATCAAAAAATTAAAAATCCTGCCACACCCAAACACCAGAGCAACGCCGCGGTGGATATTTAAATTTACCTGCCGGCAAGTAGAGAAAAAAAGGGGTGAAAAAACAAATGTGGCGGCGGCCTAGCTAATCGGTCGAACTAGCCCAACTAGCTAGCCACCGTGCTTCACTGATGTACTCGGCGGGAAAGGTGGTCTTTCGTGATTTGACAACTCATTTACTTGCTTCGGCGCTATGACCGAGGAGGACCCAGAAAATGCGCGGTAGGGCGTCCCGCGTCAGGAAGAATATATGCGTGCACCACCCAGGAGGACCCCGAAACCGCGCGGTAGGGTGTGCCACGTCTCGGCACGGAGGAAAAATGTGCGTGTAAAAATATACTGTATCAGACGTAGTACCTATGGTTCGACCTCGGGACCCAGCCAGTCGGTCGAAAACACCCCACTAGCCACACAGCTTCATCATGCAAATGTGGCACGGAGGATAGATGTGGTTAGCTCCGTCTCGACCAGCCACAACGTCTCTTGTTCTAGGCGATTCTTATATTTTCCAAGCTTTTTTTAGTTGTAATAACACCACGGCAAGCTAGCGCCGCTCTTCGTGTGTGCCCGTGCAAAGGTTAGACGATGGAGAGAAGAGAGATTGAGATCGCAGACCTGGGACCCACCAGTAAGTGAGACAACGGTCATGCACGTGTTGACGAGGCACTCCCTCTACTCTACTCAACGCAAGTACTGTATAAAATCAAGTTATGGGACAAAGCCAACAACCGTTCGTTTTTTCAGGCTATCGACTTACGCTTTGTAGTCCAGGTTGCCAGTTCGAATCTTGTCTTTCAGATTTGTTAGTTTTAGGTCCAAATTTGATTAATGACAAGTGGGACCCCCGTGTGTTGTTCCGATATTTCAGTGTAGGATGGTTTTTTTGAACAAACACTTTGCGCAGTTAGACAAGTAACGGCACGAGTTACACGTATTTTGCAAGTTTACAAACAAAAATGACAGCGGCATAGAATATCACATCCACCCCGCAGCTTAGATACTATGGTGATACGAGTTTTTACACCGTTGGAAGTGAGATCCAATGGCTTGGGAGTAGTCTTTGTAATTATGCGCAATTTCCAAACTCTCCAAAGGTTTTTTTGCAAATAAAACATTCAGTCCTCATGTGTGCCGCTGCATCTTCGATCCAACGGCTCCCCGGTGCTCATATTAGGTGCTCCCCGTAGCTTAATTAGCCGCTACGGTGATATGAGCATCTAGGTCGTATGATCAGTGATCAGATGGCACATGCGTAGTACTTGTACTTTCTGCGCATTTCCCAAACTCTATCAGCCGTATATTGCAAAAACATTCAAACCTCCTACTGTGGGCCGTTAGATCTCAGTGAACTCGTATCACCATATAATCTACGGTGCGGGAGGACCTCATACTCTCCCGTGCGAGCAAACATAAGGTGCTATCGCAGCTTGGATGCTATGGTGATACGAGCTTGGAGGTCGTTTGATCTGAGATCCAATGGCATCTGAGCAGTCTTTGTGCTTGTAAGCAGTGGCCGAACTCTTTTGGGTCTTTTCTGCAAAAAACCATTCGAACCACCGAGGAGGTGTTGGGTCACAAATCCAACTCCTCCGAAGAGCTTGTATCACCAAAGCATCTAAGGTGTGGTAGCACATGATATTCTTATATACAGGAGAATATGATGTCCTCGTTCATCTTAGATGCTACGGTGATACGAGCTTTGAGGTCGTTGGATATGGGATCAAAGGGCATCTAAGTAGTTTTTGTACAAATTGTGTGCAATTCTCAAACTCATCAAGGTTTCCTGCAAAAATATTAAGGCACATCATGTGAGCTGCTATATCTCAGATCTACAAGCTCCAAGCAACTCGTATCGGCATATAGCATCTAAGGTATGGGGCCACATGATATTCTCCCGGGGAGGAGGGGTGGGGGGTGCACAACCAATCGGTGGTTGGGAGGGTGGGGACAAATATTATCTAAACAACCCTAAACAGAGCTCCACAATTTTATCTAAGGTCGAGGGGTTGACCCCCAACAATCATAGCTCCACCTAAACACAACATTTGCATGTACTGTAGTACTAGACTTAATATTCATGTTTCAGTTTCATGTTCATTTTAAATATTGAACTGAGGACCATGGATGTCTTACATTTTACTCCCTTCGTTCCAAAATATTAGTCTTTTTAGAGGCTTCAAATGGACTGGCACATACGGATGTATATAGACATATTTTAGAGTCTAGATTCACTCATTTTGCTCCGTATGTAGTCACTTGTTGAACTCTCTAAAAGACTAATATTTAGGAATAGAAGGAGTATTTTTGAATTTGTGTCATACATGCATGGTTTGGAAAAATAGATGCACTATACTTATTGGATTGTTGTTGTGTTCGTGCGTGTGTGTCTCTGTGTGTGTGTGTGTGTGGTCATATGCTTGATACATACAAAGTTTTCTCACCTCCATATTGTTCATCTTTTAAATTTGAATTTGCATTGGAAAACTTACTAGGGATACCATGAAATGTGAAATCCATGTTGAGATCACTATATCACAAACTCACTCTAATTCAACAACTCGTCATAAATCAATTACCACGTTGATATTAGTATTTGCAAGGAAAATACGGGTATTGTAATACACATAGATTCATTCGGCAATTTAAAAGGTTCCTTTCATATTCTCGAATGGTAGGACCCAACAGCGTACCAGCCAGACCTTGGCTCATGTTGATCATAAAAAAAAACGGGCTCGTGTCCTTCGGTGGCGTGTGTGGTACGCACATTAGGCAACCCCAACCAGTCGAGCCTCAGCGTTTCAAGTCGAAATATCTGGCGGCCAGAATTCCAGCCCTAGGAAATTCCCCTCATGTCCCCGGTCCATAATGACTAGCGATGAACAACGGAGGGATGCTTTAGTAACTACACAACGTTACCTACCGTGCCGAGCATGGTTCAATTCCCTCGGTCGCCGCTCGTCAAGGTCACCCATCAACTGCATTGCCTAGTACTACTACTACTACTACTACTACTACACCAGGATGAGCACAGAATTGAGCCCGTTTGTTCGTGCCTAGTACTTGAGTTAATATATCAGGCAATGCACTGGTACGGAGGGATTATCCTTCTACTCTGCATATATAACTTGTCTGAAGTCTAACTAAGCAAAATGTTTGACCAAATCCTTTCTTAAGAAATACAACATGACAGATGTACGGCTTGAAAATTTATTGCATGATGCAGGTTATGATATTGTTTCGAATCCTGGATCTTAAGTTTCAGAAAATTCAAAAGTGAGCATAAATTCTTGAAACTAAGCATGGTCACGTGATATGGCACAAATATTACTTCGTAAGTTTTTTCTTCAATTTGAGACAAGTTGCACAAATGAAGAGCCAAGGTATTTTGGAACAAAGACCTGTCACGTTAAGGCGAACGCTTTCACTATTGAAACCGTGGGCGTTTACGTGCCGCCACGAGTGCCCGCTTCTCATCGGCAGGTGCCGTCCGAGCAAGCGTGTGAGTCGACGGGAGGCGTGCGAGCAGACCGCTGCGCCGGCTGTCAGGGAGGCGTGCAAGCAGACCACTGTGCAGGCTCACCGGGAGGCGAGCCCTTTGACCAGGCTCCGCCGCCCACCGTCGTCCCAACGGCTCCCACTTTTAATGTCGCCGGCGCCGCAGTTTAAAATCAACCCCGCACTACTCGGTATCGCTACAATCCTCTCTCTTCCTCTCTGATTCTCCCGTCGTCTACCTCCAACTAGCCTGACCTAAACGTACGCCATGCCACATCATGATGGTCTGCCCTTAGTGTTCCAGTTTCCTGAGGAAGACACCCAGCCGGAGTCTCAAGAACATAAGGCACTTTGGGACGAGCTTGAACTGGCCTTGTGGGAAGACGCCGCGCCTGTCCCCGCTCCCGTTCCGGCTCCCATCGCCCCGACTGCGCTAGCGCCCATCCCCGTGGCATTGATGGGCTGGGAGTCGCACATTGTTGCCGAGCTTGATCCCATGGGGTTCCACGAGGTCCCCGCCGACTTTCACGCGCCCGTGCACCTGCCAGCGCATGAGCCTGCGCGTGCACTGACGTGCACGCCCGTGCCGGTGCCCGTGCACCTGCCAGTGCATGCGCCTGCGCGTGCACTGACGTGCGCGCCCGTGCCGGTGCCCGCGCACACGAATGTCTCCGCCGCGTCGTTGACAGCACCTGTCCTCGCGCGGGTGCTAGTGCCCCCTCAGCGGCATGGATGGCCGCCGTCGACCGCTTCCTTGCACCAAGGCGAGTCGCCTCCTCCCGCCAGTTAACTCGCTCCGAAGTCCAGAACATTTTGGCCTTCCTTGAAGCTAGGCCAACGTCCAGGAGTACGCCAACAACGGCGCAAGACGCCGCCGTCGCCATCGGTCAGTGGCCCGACGACACACAGAGCATGGCAGAGGAACCGCTTCCCATCGCGAGACGCCCCCGCCCCCGCCGCGTAATCTAAATTTGCCATGAAAAACGTTCGGATTGCCATGCTTAAAATCCGAACGTTTATCATTTCCGTTTATTTTATATCGATCGTCGTATAATTTAAAGTCGGAGTCAGATTGAACGAAATGTATGGTTTGATCGATTGAATGTTCTGCTAGAGCCGTATAAAATTAAATATAAAACGTCATCAAGCCACATGTATTCCTTGTCATCCAATGACCTAGACTGCTTCAATGTCGAGCGCTCAACACGTTTAGCGTGTAGTTAATTTCATGCCAAAAATAGTGGTAAGCACATGACAACACGCAAATAATATCCTAGTAGTTAATATCCGCATGCACTTAATATACTTCCAAATTAACGTGCATTGCACGTACACACTGACTAGTGCTGCTAGTACGTGAAACTGGTGCCGTGACTTGTGAACGCGTCCAGATATGGTCAACGGCAACATCGCCCGCGAGTTCTTCCTGTTTGCCCGTGCGTCTAAACGCAGAAGGGGAGGAGAGAGAGAGAGAGAGAGAGCACACATGGAACCCACCAGTAAGTGAAGGCGAATAGTACTAAAAATAATATTACATGTTATCCATTAATTAGGCTGTGGTAATATAAAAACATTATGTGAACAAAGGGGGTACCACAAACATTGCTATTCTACGTATGTTGCCTATTGACGTGCGGCTTGAAGGCCCGGTCGTATGTTCGATCCTCGTCCTTTATTTATAATTTGTATATGGGTCCAAATTTGTTTCATGACATGTGGGCCCCATCGGTGTGTAGTTTGTAGCACTTTAATTTGTGGGTCAAAATTTGTTCCATTCCAAGTGGACTATCGGTGTGTAGTTTTGTAGCTTATTTATAATAATTAAAGAGAACAACATAGTTTTTTCAATAATACCATGGTGCGACGTTGAAGGCGAGAAAGGACGTGCGAGAGAGCGATGACCGAGCCAGAGGGAAATCAACTAGGGGAGTTGCGTGGGTTGCAACGGTGTTTGGAGTAGTTGTGGGCCGAATGCTATGAAAATATAATCTAAACCGACCGGAATAAATGCCTACACAAATTAATCCAAGGTCGGAGTGCCCCTCGCAATGTAAATAGCTCCGGCTTTGCGAGGTCAATCGAGAGACATATAGATAGAGAGACAAAGTGAGTGTGGTCCGACATTCATTGAACAAATATATATGCTCTGGAGAGATATTGTCCGATTGAGCTTTTTGGCAAGGGTGAGGGCTGTAAGATAGAGCTTGAGAGATGATCCAGTCACAGACGTGTAGATATATTTTGTGCGTGGGAGGAAGCAAGGTCAACCGATCACATAGGGTCGCCGTGCGATCGAAAGAGTGAGACGGGTTGGAGAGAGTGACCTAGATAGACGATGTGCGTGAGAGAGTATACAATGTGAATAGGTCGAATTGGGCTCAAACATGGTGATATATCATTTTTGGCCGAGAAAGAGCGAGGTCAATCGAGACATACGGAGAGAGAGAGAGAGAGATTGAGTGAGCATGGCCCACCATGAGGTCGAAAGAGTGGCGGCGGCTTGGATGGACTGACCTAGATAGACAATCTGCATGAGAGAGTATAGAGTGTGTTGATCGAGGCCTGGACATGGAGATATATCATTTGTGTGTGAAAGAAAACGAGGTTAAACGAGACTCAGATAAAGAGAGCAAGATTGAGCGAGTGTGGCCCGCCGTGCGGAAGAAAGAGTGAGACAGTCTCGAGGGAGTGACCTAGATATACAACGTGCATGCGTGC